>NC_134186.1:5325242-5574814 GCF_964188355.1 Buteo buteo
AAAATGCTAAGCAAAACCTAAATCTATGAAAACCTGGGATGTAGTTCTCAGCAGAACCGTGCAAAGTAACCATATCATTCCTGTTACACCTGAACACTATGTACCAGCCTGAGAACTGACAAGATTTTCTAGCCATGCTCTGAAATCATGTTTTATGGGTTAGGGGCATCTGAGGGACATGGCAAAGCATTTTGCATGCAGCTGTGAATTAGTGTGTCCGTGGAAATTTCCTATGAAGGGGGCACCTACAAGGAGGGGTGCGTCTTGGACAGGTGCTGATGTAAAAATATACAGATCCACATATGGGCTCCAGAAACACAACAAGCTGGCACCAGCGCTTTCTCAAAACAGACTTTCCTCTTCTGCTTCATTTTTTATTCCTTCTTGAGGCTTTTCCAGCATCCCTTGTTGGAACTTATAATCTGTCTATCTTATCATTTATCATGCCTTCTAGTCTCAGACTCACTGCAACTCACATCCTCCTGATGAAGTCATAGCAGATTGTTCCCATCTGATCCCATTCCTGATAATCCTGAGAAGTTACAATCGAGTTAAAAAGTCACATATGTAGTTAACATATCAAGAAGCACCAAAAGGAGAGTGTGTGAGGCTAAGGTGAAGTGACCGGACTGTTTTGTGTGATTGGAAATCAAGCTAGGAATATTCAGTGGTAATTACCCCATGGAAATGACTGTACCCATTTCACTGTAGCATAGCTATGTTGTCTTCTGAGTCTTCTGAGTCTTCTGAAAGATCTTCTGATCTTTCTTGGTGCATGTGAAAGGACATTTGGAGTCTCTGCTCAGAGTGGCAGTGTGTCTCTAATGATGTAGAATAGAGAAAGGAATAGGATATAAAAGACTTGAGATTCAGTTTTTAAAATAGTGGTTTTAAATTGAAGGTGATTCTTCACAAGATGGTTATCTAGCATTAAAAAAATCATGTATCACAAGATTGGAAAATACCCTAGATCACCAGCTGCTAGTGAAAGTGTAGGGATGTGGGTCAAATGTTGTCTTCACAGCTTCTGCTGAATAGTTATCTTTCTTCTCTAAAAAGGAGGATATTTGCTTGCCTTTGAGATTCTTGGATGTGGCCATTTCATGTTTCTGGGAAAGCCTTGGCGGTTCCCTTTATTTGGATAGTGCTGGTCAGAGAAATCCATCATTCAGAGACATAGGAACTAGGCACCTTGAGGAGTGGAATGTCAAATAGCTGCTGCTTTTCTGTGGGGAAAGAAAATATGTGCTCCCAGGCGCTGGAAAAGCTTCTTAAGAAACCCTGTGATACTGTAAAACTTGCCAGAAGATCTCCAAATAGATACTTACAGTTTATTTGAAATTAGTTCTTCTTTGGACCATAAAGTTTTAAATATGTGAATCTTAAAGAAGGCAAGGGAAATATAGGGAAGTGACCGATTCTGCAGAAATTCCTTTTCTTCTCTGTCTTGTCACATAAGTTTTTATTGATGAGATCTTAATGACTTTAGTGGTGCAAACAGGATCCTGCAGCACTTAAGTACTTTAGAAAGCCTCACCTGTGCCTTCTTGTAAAGTCTTTTCATAAAAGACTGCATTAGCCAGCAGTCCATTCTAACTCTCCCACTGCACATTTTTCTCATAAAAGAGGAATGGGAACTGATTCTTTCTTAACTTGCTTTTGGCCAGGTGACACCACAGATCTGTCAACTCAAGAAAGTTATTCTTTCTTTACCCTAACCAAAAGCAGGATTGGCCTACAAAATCTAGAATACACTTTTTCCGCTAGATTCCCTGCTGTCTTGGTAATCCCAGTGACTAGTTAGAAACTTTTGTGGTGCGGTATTTGGGAGGAGAGATATCACTCCAGTACAAACTGTGTTTTGAAATATCTTGGCTCTCATTTGCCTAGGAAGGTTATAAATACTGTTCCCAGGACAAACATTCTCCATGTCTGAGAGCTAATGAGCCAAACAGCTGCTCTGAGGCTATCCACCTCTGACACCAGTAAACACTAAGCCATGTGAAAAAGATTTTAACATGCCCAGACACTCCGATATAAGAGCTTGTACGCGTGTCTAAAATGCACTTTTCTTGCCACGTCCATTTTGTACCTTGAAAGGAAAAAGTTCTTTAGTGACCATCTTTGACACCTGTAACTGTCAGAACAAGACCAGCACAGACCATAATCTCTTTGAGACTGGTGCAAATCCAGCTGTTTTCAATAAAATGCACTATGTTTACGGAAGGAAGAGAGCATAAAGTGTCACAAACATCTCTCTTAGGAAAGTACGCATTTTTTGTAAGGATCCATCTGAAATGTGCCACATGCAGACAGTATTCACTGATATCCTCTGGCTGTCTGGGCAGCTTCAAGTCCAAAGCACCAGTAAATCCACTTTAACTGGCTGACTAAACTAGGCTTACGGCTGCTTTGCACTACCAGAACAATGAAAGGTGTCCTGGCTCATGCTGACGCATCTGATCTAAAGTATAAAAGAATTTATAAACAGGATCTGGGAACCATTTGAAGAATCAAATAACTTTGCCCATAAATTTGTGTCAACACAACACAAATGTCCATGATTCACTTCAGAAATGATGTAAACAGGAGACTTAACTGTATGTCAAACCTAAATTAGTCAGAAAAAGTGTGCAAGTGATCTTGCAGTGTATCTTGCAGTTGTGAGAAGCTGGATTTAGTGTGCAAAGATGAACATTTTGCATGGAAATCTCTGCTTCTCAGACATCCTTTGGGAGGATCACAAGGCCTTTCTTGCAAGACTTTTTCTCATCCCCTGCTCCTCAGACCCCAAACTCGAACCAGGGTTACAACTGGCCCACTGAAACCAAACTAAAATGCAGTTGCAACTAATTGTACACAACCATAAGAGCAAAAGCTGTGTTACTGGGTGGACCTCAAAACTACACCTGATTCTGGCTTCTGCAGAAGCTGCATAAACCCAGAAAAGCTCCTTTGACTCTGCCTGGACTCCTGGCACCACTGAGAGCAGAAGCGGTTGTATTAAAGGGCACTGATTCCTGATCTGGGGCTGTGGGAACCATTCTTTTCGCCTGATGCCTGACTCATGTTGACTTAAACCCAAATGACTTTTAGTTCAGGCAATGTTAAGGCAAAGTTGTGAACAGGACCTTTTCATTCATGCTCCCAGTAAGCATGTATCTTCTTAAAAAGAAGAAAAAAATAAACTAGGTCAGTTCAGCACAGTAAATAGTTTTCTCTCTCTTGTTTTGGACTTTAAAAAATGTCCCAGTTGTTTAAGTGAAAATTGTTGTGACTTAGAGAAATGTGTCCCAAGACCCCTCTTTTGTTCGTCTGTCTGTCATTAATCATTGTAAAAGTCTTTCTCTAAGAAATGCAGTTGGTCAGTTTGCTTTTAGTAGCTCAGGGTTGGATGCTGATCTTAGTTCCTCTGCTTCCATCTGGCATTAGTCTGCTGAAGTAAGTGGAGTGACTCAGGATTTATAGCTGTGTAAATGAGAGCAGAGGCGATCATCTGAAGCCTACTTGGTTCTTTAGCATCTGGAGAACATCATATATTTATTAAAAAACCCCAACCAAACATCTAGTGATAACTGCTCTTTGACATCCCAGTCATGACATTCTTTCTAACAGGGAGACAGGGTAAGGGTGGGAAGAGAACAAAAGCAGTGGGGGGTAAAGGAATTAAAAAATCTGGCCTTCATATGTTCATAGGAATGGGCAGGATGCACTACTCATACTGGGTTTTCCCTGCTCCTGGCCCCTTGGATTCAGTAGAATTACTCCTGATTTACACCCATTCATGTGGAACAGGATCACTCCCTTTTTCTTCAGCAAAACAAACATTTGTTACTTGGAAAGAAAAACAGGAATCTTAAAATGTGACCCACAGCTGAGCGGAAATTCTCAGTAATGCAAGAATTTGGGTTTCTTTAGTTTGTAAACAAAGAAGGAACCCTTGGAGGGAGCGTGTTGATTAATGCCACGGGGGACTGCAGAGGGACAGTTCCTGTGGCTGTATAACTGGGCAGTCATCCTGCCACGGTCACAGCAGTGGAACGTGGAGGAGCAGGATGCTCTAACAGAGGAGGGGGTTGAGCTTTGGGGATGCCGACAGCAGCTTCTCTATTGGCGCTGAGCCCTCAGGCAGGCCAAAACCTTGATCAAAACAACATTAGCTGCCAGAAGAAATTGAGATCCAGTGCTGAACTGGAGGTAGTTAGGGGTCTAAAGATGCAGACAAATGCTTAGAATTATTTCCAAAAGCACCCTAGCAGTCTGAGTGCCAAAAGCCCAAAGGGAATTGAGGTCAGATGCTCAACTGGTGTAAACTGGTGGGGGTCCTCCCAGGCCCTACCTCTAATCAATGTTTTCTAGCTCTCTCCAGATTTCAGGTTCCTGTAGCTCTCAGGAATAAACTTGATGTTCATTGATACTGGATGGTTTTGCCTTTCTTCCCCTCCTTAAATACAGCAGCACTATTTTGAAATGCCAATTTAGCCTAAGGAGAGCCACAGAGCTCCCTGACTCAGGAGCTGTCAGTCAGGTAGGGAGAACCCAGAATAGTTTCCCTCCAGCAAGAGAGAAGAAATACACATGCAGGTTCACATGCACACTGCTTGCTTAGCACAGTCCATTAAACTCAGCATGAACTCCAGGCCCAGCCATAACCCATGATATTTACGGAGTGAATATCTTCCTGTAGAGGATGTGGAAGGATAATACAACTGTCATAGAGCCCCTATCCTCCCTCACATTTACTCACATCTCATACAGATGCTTTTATGACCATTTCACTTACCTGGGACTGGAATAGCAGGGTCAGATACGTGCTGCTTCTCCATTCTGCACAGGAAAGGAAAGGAGAAATGCTTTCGCCTTCCCTTCCATGCCCTGAGGAAGGCCCAAATCCTGCTAGGAGAATATCAGCTTTCCCACTAAAGCCTGGCTTACCAGAGCCAGCACGAGCTGTAGCCATGCTAGCCGCTGGCCCTAGGTGTTATGAGACAGGTATGCTATATATCCAGAAAGCAGGGGTAAGATTTGCAGCTGGACCTGCTCTTGCCCCTAGCACTGAAGATGCTCTGTGTTTTCCAGCAGCCACCAAGCAGACTGCTTCGGGCAGCACAGAGGCTGGTGCAAGGTCTGTGGTTGCTCAATGCTTTCTACAACCTTTTTCCCTAAGAAAAGGGCAAGCACATGACACCTGGGAAGTGCTGTTACTGTAGAGGTGCTCATTAGCCTGCATGACACAAGCATGCTCCCTCCAGTTTAATTTTACAGCATCTACAACATGAAAATAGACCTTCCCCTGTACCTCGTCCCTCTCGTCATCTGAGGAGAGAGTCTGATAGAGAAGAAACATGGGGATTGATGATTGCTGACTGTTCCTGCTATGGCTCTGCTGATGCCCTCCAAAATCAAGATGTTCACAGTGCCCATTGAGCTCTCACCTGGGGCAGAACAACCCCAAATACTGCAATATTAGGAGCTTCTCTCTTTAAAAGCTTTACATGGAATCATCTGCCCAGGAGACCCAGTGCAGATGTGTCTCTCTCTTGGGAAATAGAAAGGACTTACTTCAGATCTTGTGTGTAGGAGAGACTTGACTACTGCAGAGGCAGCACTAAAGAGATCAGGAAAGGACCTGTTGTTCCCTCGTAGCTTCACTCTGCTATGAATTGATGCGAAGTGTTGCTGAATGTGCAAACAGGAACACCTGCGCTCAGAAAATAACTCAACCACAACCAAAGAAAATAATAAACCTTGCAAGAAGATGGGAATTGCCATTCCCCAAGCTCATTTCATGGCCTCACCTGAGAGATTTGAGTGACAAGATTATTTAAAGATCCCTTTTCCTGAGCTGCTCTATTCTGTCTTCCAGCTACAAGTCAGCCACCTCTTGCCAAGCATGCTGTGTGCACATCCTACATCACTGCCTCCCTGCCATGCCAGTCACATTCCTCAACAGTATTCACAGGGCACAATGACTCCAGGAGGCAACTCAAGGAGAGCGGACAGAAAACCCTTTCGAGGAGAAGACAGAAAACCCTTTCATGCTGTCTCCTTCCCAACCCTGCTGTGCCCCAGTCACTTTGGAGTCACTGGCACAGATCAAGAACTCTCCCTTTTGTCTGATAAGTCATTAGGTGGGAAGACTTGGAACAGCAACAATCCCTCTGTAGGGAAGGGGTAAAGCTGAAGGGTCTGCTCTCTCTCCCTCCTTTTGAATGAGCTGCAAAGAGCTTTAGAGCTGTCCAATTAAAACAACTGTAGGACAAAAATAGGATGAGGGAGTGCTACTTTAAAAACAAAACAATTAAGCGAAGTCTATCCCTTCCCCTCCCTGGAGGCTCCTATGGAAGTGGCAGCTTTTGAGCCAGAAATCTCTGCTGAGTTGGGTATTTCTGGCATTTGAACCCAAGGCAAGTGATGACCTCCCAGTGCTGGCTTTGGAGGAGAGGCTGTACCGAGCTCATGGCAGCAGATGAGACCGAGCTTGCAGGCACTAACAAGTCTCCCCTAAAGGCTAGTTATGCTGTAGCCTGTGGAACAGCAAAAATGAGATTCTGAGTGTGGGAAAGAGCTGAGCAGACACTGGCACAAGCTGCACCAGCAGCCAGCCAAGCCTGGTGGGGGGCCGTGCAGTAAACACCATTTCCAGCCTTAAGACTGAGAAGGGAGAATGGGTTTGGTCTTGAGCTCACAGATCTGAATCTAACACCGGGTCACTGAAACCTGGTGCTAACATGGCTCTGTGGACCGGGGTTGTGGGAACCCCTCTCCAGAAAGGGTTGGGCTCTCTGCCTGCTGTTTGCGGGCTTCGCTCTCAGCAGGGATCCTTTGTCTTCTTTTGAAGACCAGCTGGTGCTGATGAAAAGGCACATGGCCAGTAGCTGCACTGACCAGGCAGAATGTTTCAGTAATCTTTTTGGAACATGAAATCCTTGTCGATCACAACAATGCTTCTTTAAATGTTCTGTACCTCATAATACTTTATTTGAGCTGTGGGATGACTATCCATAAAGTTAGTCTCAAAATCACCAGGGAAGGCATGATTGCAAGCGCTGTGTATATAACCTCAGAAGTTCATCCTGCAGTGAACACATCACTTGAGCCCCACTGCCAGCTGAAATCATTCTCTGATGAAAGCAGGGACTAGCATAATCACTGTGCAGTTGCCACAGGAATGTTAGGGGTAAAGTTCTGGCTTTCGTTATATCAGTGCAGTGTCAAATTAACCTCATGCTTCTGCTCCCGAGGTCCCTTTGTTGCGGGTGATTTTTCTGCCACAAGATTCTTTCTTTCAACTCTAATTTTAGTCCATGTGAAGGACGAAAAAGGGTCTTATATCCTTGTCATGAGGCTCGTTCATGGGATTCCCCTCTGACTCAGCACAGCCTGGCCTCTTCAGCTGAGATCCCCTTGAAATACACCTAGGGCTTAAAATAGCATTGCAGGCTCTTTCCCATTTACATTCTGGTAAAGAGAATAGCCCCAGTGCAAGCATGGGAATTTGTCTCATTCCTTTTGTTTCTCCAAATTCTTTTTACAGGATAGCAGGACAGACTAAGCTGACATTATTTTAAGAAGAATTTGAGAAGCTGGAAGTAATTTTGTTTGTTTCCTTTGTTCTAGGAAAGGGATCCACACAGCCCTGCCAGCCCTCCTTGTTTGGGGCAGAATGAACAGGCTTGCAGGGCTTGCAGGCATTTGAGCTGTGTCCTGGCCCTCACTGCTTCCTCTGAAGGAAGATGAGCATAGCAGAGCAGGAACTTCACCGGTCCAGAGGACTTGCACATGGAGAGTGCGATTTTCACTGTTTTAGTGGAAAGGCAATGACGCTGGTGAGTCTATGTAGCTGGTTAGCTACTTCCCCACTTGGTACATCAGGGACACACAGAGCTCTAACAGTTAATACCAGAGTCAAGACAATTTCTGTAGTTTTTGAAGGTGCTGAGTGCCAAGTGACCAAGAGCTGCCTAGGCAGGAAAAGCCTTTTTTCCTTACTTCCTTGAAACATAGCCAGGCTCCATAGTTTTCATTTCACCTATCCCCTTTTTTGAGGTCAGGACACCTTGGGCTCAAAATTGTAATAATTTGAGAATCCCCAATAACTGTGTTTTAACAAAGCCTCTTGACTTAACAGATTGGCCTATCTCTGCCAGGCAGGTCATTAATTTCCAGTCTAATGCACAAGGGAGAACATTGTGAAATGACTGCATAAAGAGGCATTAGAGTAAAGATGATTTGGGGCTATTTGCCTGGCAAAGAAATTGAACCAGCTACAGCTTTTCTTTTACCTGACTCATGGCTGTATTGCAGGGATCAGATTGGAAAAAAACAAGTGAATATTATTCACCTAAAGTCTGCTTTCAAACCCATCTTTGTGCACCTCTGTTGCCAGATGACATCATGCTTCAGAGGGTGAAACAATTTAAACTATAGAGATGAAAATTATTGGTTCAAATAACTTCCTTAAAACAGCAACAACAACAGCAGACTAAGGCTTTGTAAAACTTATTTGAAAACATCTGTTGCTGCATCTCTGGGGTAAAATGGCCTAAACTGTAAAAGCTTTAGTCGTCTGTCATAGTGGTTGCTTTACCAGCAACAGGGTGTTCAAAAGACAGTGTGGCAAAAGCCATACTGAAAATAAAGGCTCTGAACTTAAAGTGGTTTAAACAGGTTTGTAACACTAATGCTGTTGTATCTGTACATAAAATGGTATGAAAAAATGCAGTGTTTTTAGGCAGAACTAGTAATGTTCCACTACTAGCTAATAAAACTGTCACCTCTAAATGTAGCAAGAGGGTTTCTAACATCACACAAGTGTCTGGGGAAGAGAGCTAGGGCAGTTGTTTAGGACAAGGGGCTAAGGGAGGCGAGAAGCACCAGGTGCTGAGAAGCAGCGCACAGCATCCAACATACAGAGGAGCAGGTGACCACTGCTGGGGCCCAGGAGCACAGCACTGACTCTGCTCACATGAAAGCCCCACTAGAGACCTCATGCAGGTTGCAGCCTGCTGAAACATTTTGTCTTCTTCAGCTTGTGTGAGTTCAGTGTGTCTGAAAGCAAGAATAGCTGAAATACAGATTATTTCCTTATTAATGTTGTGTAAAATTATGCCACTCATAACAAGGCTATTCATGGAGCCTGGGATTTGTCTTTTCTTAAACATTTGTGACATGAAACTTCTAAGAAATCTATTAGTAAGGAAATAAATGAAAAAAACAAATATGAAAGATCAACCTCATAGATGTGTGCCTGTAACAAAGAATTAAGAACATGTAAGTGAAAGTCTCACACTTAACATTTCCCAAATTATTTTTCATCAGTTTGTAACTTCCAGCAGTTTGTGCAGACCTTCAGAGGAAGATCATGTTCTTTAATCAGCAGTGAAGTAGTTGGTTTACAGCTAATTTCGAAGGTGTCTGCATTACATTCCAAGGTTAACAATCCCGTCAGCTGAGAGAAGTCCTTGCTTCTCTAAAGGTGCAAACCCTTTCTTAAGGCTGGCTCACAATTACAGCCCCAGGGTCTAGAAAGCTAATCAAAGATTCACGTGCTGAGATTCATTTGTGCCATACAGGAACAAGCTGGCAAGAGCACTCTGTTGCTGAACTTGCAGACCCCATTGACCTGCACTTCTCTGTTGGTCTCTGAAGTCTACCCTTCTTCTCTATCCTCTGCACTGGGATCAGCTGCAGGAGGAACCAGATGACCTAGGGGTCCTTCCAACCTAAATTATTCACTGATTCCATGTAATGAGCTGGAATTTTTCCAAAATGTGAATGGGAAAGGTGTGGGCAGGCTCCTGTTGGAATCCCAAATCCCTAATGAGACATATACACAAGTCCTGGTAGGCCACCCACCCCTCCAGGTCCTACCAGCCTGGCAGAGCTCAGGGACCTGTTGCTGCCTGTTCAGTCTGTGTGAGATGTGCAGCTGGTATAAATTAGGGAAGATTTACTGATTTCAGCAGAGCTATTTTGACTGAGGGTCTGAGTCCTGGATTTTAGGGCAGAAAGCCTTTGAGTTTAGGTGATGTCAGAGGTTTTTGGAGAGATGGGACCCAGTGGAGGATTCAACCTTGCACCTGGCTGCACAGACAGAGCAGTGCCTGGCTTATGCACTAGGAAAAGCTCCTGGTAATTATGGCAGAGTGGCTGCTTGTTCAGGGGGGTGGCAGAGCCCAGTGATTAATGCAGTAGCCCATAACTAGAGACACCTCACGTCAGTCCCTTCTCTTTCACAAGCCATATTACCTTGAGCACATCCTTTTTTGCCTTATCTGAGAACCAAATCCCATAAAAGATAGAGTGCTATTCAGATACATCAGAGCTGTGCACCGAAGGAGTGCTGTAGATCAGGAGGACTCCTTAAATGAGCCTGCCCAAGTCCACCTTAAACATAGCCTCCCAGCAGTTTTCCTTCAGGATAATTAAGCATGCAGTAAGTTAAGAAGTGGAAAAACCCACGGAAGCATCCATTTCACAGGTGGGTGCAGCTGACTGTTTCCTCCCAGGGCCTGTTCCTCCTGCAGTTCTGTGCAAGCCAGTGCTTTGGCACAAATGCTCCTGGCCGTGATGGTGACTCACATTTGTATCCAAATTTTGCAGTTGTTAAGGGTATCAGAAGATCACCCACTATTACACTACCATGTGGAGACCTGTGCTGGTCTGCAGGGAACACGTACTGTTTTATTGCACCTTGACAAACCTTGAGGCAGAGTGCGACTGCCTGCAGCTTTGTCTGCATTGCCCTCGAGGTCTGATTTTCTGCATGGGCCAGTAACCTGGATGCTGAGCCCCAGGGATCCTGGGGCACCTGCCTGCACAAGCACGCCTGTTGCAGAGTGTGCCCTTGGACAGGTCTGCACAGCCCAGGCTGTGGTTGGGTCAGGGAACAAGCTGTGCTCAGACCTTTCTCAGCTGCTTTTTGAAGGGTTTGTAGCTACAGCGTGCCCAGGGTCACGCAGGGTGTCTGCGGCCGGCCTGGGTGTTAGGCCAGGCTCCCTGGAGCTCTAGTCCAGGGACTGGTCCGTGCATGGACTTCTGCCTCTTCGCCACATTCAGAGCTGGTTGCAGCCTGCCAGGAGGCAGAATGCAGAAGCTGGTCACATCAGCCCTTGTTGCGGGATCTTCTGCATTATTTAGGCAAAATCCTCCAGCCTGTGTTAGGCAAGAAGTCAGGTTAGGTAATTAGAGTGGTCCTAGCTGGCCTCAAAGCCTCCCAGCTGGCTATGCCCTGTATTGGGGTGAAAGGCCAGATTTCTCACAACTACAGAAACAGGGCAAGAGGGAGGGAGAAGACTGTCAAGTGCTCTGCTTCCATAACCAAGGCCTTTTTGCAAAGAGCTCAACACCTGAGGTGCTCTGCTTTGGGAAGGCTTCTTGTTGCACATACGTCCTTAGAAGTGTTGACTTTCTTACTGTTCACCTGCTCTGAAATGAGAATCCTGTGGATTAATAAATGGGGTTTGGTGTCTTTCCTGGTAGCCCCTCTGGGTGCCCTAGGCTGCATGCTCTTTGGTAAGCTGCAGAACTGGCTTTTTGCCTCCTGCCAAAATCAAGCTCCAGGGGGGCATTTTTTTTTTCCAGAAGAGAATGTGTGCTTTTGCTGGCAAGCTTTGTGTCTAAGCACTGGCTCTTTCCGAACTCGTGATGCCAAGACTGTTTTTATATATTTACTTCCTTTATAAGGACATCAACAGGCACCCCACCCGCCCCAAGTTTTGCGTCCCTTGATAGGCTTCTATTTCACAATAAATCCTCAAATACAATGGAGTGTTCCTCCTAGAACTAAAATAACTGTAGACTTCATTAGGGAACTCGGCAGCCAGGGATGAAATTTGTTCCCTGCTTGACATCCCTTAAACGACGGGCACAGCAGCGTGCCCTCGGGCTGTAGTATCTGGCAAGCCAGGCAGAGAGGGGAATCCTAGCTCTGCTGCAGCCAGTGGGTGTTTCCGTGCGGTCAGGATTTCATCCCAAGGCTGTGCTGAAGTGGGGAGGGGTGGTTTTTCCTGCCCTTTCCGTCCTTAGGGCAGGGTAGCCTTTCCCACCCAGATTGGAGTCAGATATGCTGTAGCATTTAGCCTTTGCTGAGCTCTGGTATTGCCTTTATATAACACTTTTTCTTAACAATTTACAGCAAATAACATCGTGATACAGCTGATGCATATGGAGCAAGAGATAGGGACTGTCAGAAGGCAGTTCAGGAGCTTCGGTCCTTCTCCACTGATCATAAAGAGACCCTAGAGAGATTAGGCTTCTAATGTAGATGCCTTAATTAAGTGCCTAAGGATTAGATAGCATGAGCCTGACCCCAAATGTCCCTCTAGGCAGATGCTGAATTAGCACTGAACTTGAACTGGAACAGGGGTCTGGAAGAGCAAGAATCTCAGCTGTTAAGTCTCTAGGAACCATGTTTAGCCCAAAAGCACTCAGAGACTGGTCACCTGTCCTACCCCAAAGCACAGAGACCTGCAGAACTCCTTCCACATCTTGCAGCAAACTTATGTCCTTGATAGACATTGATGGGTTTCGTTCTTTTATTAGTAATATACCACAGATGGAGAAACCAACAGTCCCACTTATGTCTTGTATCATCAGAGGAGAAGCTGGGTGAAACTGCCCAGCCAATCTTAAGAATTGCATCTTATCTTTAAACTACAGAATGCAGCAAAAAGCAGGGGACAGGACTCCTTCATGGTCCCAAATCTGGCAATCAGTTTAGCCTGAACATGTGAGCAGGATGCATCAAGCAGGCATCAGTAGTTGGGTAATGAACAATTAAATGAAATTCCTGTGTTTCAGACCATCTAGCTAGATGAAGCTCACCATCTCCGCTGGGCCAAATTTGTGTTTGATATAATGTCGGCGAGACTTATAAAGTTAAAAGAGTGCCAGATTAGAGTGATTGCCTGTGATCTACTCCAACAGTGACTTTTGCCAAGACTTGCCAGCTGTGAGAATGAAAGCCTTCCTGTAAAGAGCAGTCCTGAAAGCCACCGGCATGTCCTGTGGGCAACTGAGCAGCTTTGAGACAGGGGACAGCTTTGAAGTCATTGAGGACTGGGTGAGCATGATTCCCCCTACATGCTGTTTGTGACGGCTTTTTATTTTGGCTTCTGCAGGCAGAGTGCCACTGCGAGAGATCATGCTGAGCAAAAAACCTGTGTGTGTGCTTGCCTTAATTTTATTTTTTACCCTTACATGATTTTCAGCAATTATCTAAATGTCTTCTTTTTTTAATTACTATAAATTCAGGAAAGCTACTGGTTGGGCATGGTGAGTGAATCCAGAAGAACGTAACAAGGTGAATTAAACACCCACTATTCTTTGCTTGGGGGAGATTTTAAGCAGGGTTGACATCTTTATCCCTTCTCTTGAGGCAGCTGAGGCAAAAAGAAGAGATGCAAATCAGTGTTAACTTGAGTGTTTCCTCCCTTTGATCGTTCTGAGTCACTCAACCTTCATGTTCTTCTCTTGCTTCTTGGCAAGTGACATGTCCAATGGGGTGAACAGTTCAGCTGCTAGCATTAGGGGTAGTTTTGGTTGTCCCAGTGCCCTAACAAAATCTTGGACCATGGGTGTAGGGACCTCACTTGTCCTTCATGTTCTGCTGCCCCTCTACTTTTTTTCAGCTTATGGTAAAAAGGTGCCTTGGTGGCAGACTTGCTCTGGGCTCCTCTGTCCGGAGAAACACGCATGTGGAGGGCTTGGTGCTGCTCCTGGTGCTTTGCAGTGAAGAGGCTGGTGCAAGGTGTTGGTTCTGTTATCCAGTAAAGGAGCTAGAGTGGATCCAGACACTCATCTCTTGGCAAGGCAGGGGAGACAGCTGGCTGGCCATGGCAGAGCTAAGGTGGCTTGAGGGATGAGCAGGATTGCACCTCTGTACGTTTTACTTATGCTACTGTTCTGGAAGTTGAAAGCATTCAGGTGGATGATGATGAGTAGCTTGGTAAGGATGTTTTATAATCAAATTATTCTTTGTTTTTGTTGTAGGTTGAAAACTTAATCAGCAATCATAATGCTGGTTTAGTGCTGAATATTCCCCACAAAACTCGGGACAGGCGAGTAAGCGTTATGATTTTGGTTGAACAGTTCATTTGAGGTTATGCAGCAGGTTAAAAGAAATTCTGAAAGCAGAATTTGGAAGATCATGGCTTGAGGTGCAACTGCTGCTTCTTGGACAAGGAGCAATGTATGAATCAAGCCATACGTTAAGCACTGTCCTTTTAAAAAGGCACAAATATAACACCTTCAGATGCTCCATATGGCTTGGAATTCAGCTGTGGTTTATACTCTTGCTGTGTGAGAAAATGAGAACAGAGGTGTGTAGCACTTTATCCCTGTCTTATTTACGAGCAGTAGGAGAATGTCCTGCGAAATGTGAGCAGCTAATTTTAGGTGACAACATAGTTTAAGGTGCCAAGCCTTCCAAAAGGGGAGGAATGTATATCCAGCTAGACTGTCTTTAGCTCCAAGCTGCTCTAGGGCACTGGATGTTTATGCCACCTCCAGTACATTAAATCTTTTGTGTGGAGACGTAATCCTTTGTTGTGACATTAGTAGAGGTAGCTGTTACGGAAATGATTGTGAAATCCTTCGTCTTATGGAAGAGGAGAAGAAGGAGGTGCATCTGAGGTGGTTTGCACTGTGTTAATGCTCTCCAGCCTCAAATCTCAAGGGGCTTTCTGAGTGCTAATTAATTAAGTCGGGGTTGTCTGTTTTCAGCAGTGGACAAACAGTAGCGTAGGGAGTGTGGAAGCTGAGCTGGCGTTGCACAGGGACCTGAAAAGCCCTGCGTAAAACGCAGGGCTTGATTCCCAGCTAAGATGCCCTACACTTAGAGGCACGCAGGAAGTAGGCCAAATTTAAATGACCCACTACACACTCCCTATTATTTTTCTTCATCTTCTCTCCTACTTCCCAGCACACTCTGCAGGGATGTGGTAGGGACTGTATGGCACAGTGCATTCTGCATATGCTCCTGCCCCTTGCTTTATGTTGGCCCAAGGTAAGTACAGAGATCTTGCACCACTTCTACCGTGGAGAGGTCCTGACTCAAAGTCTTTTTAAGGCCACTTCATGTGCAGCACAGAGGATTCCTGTCCGGTACCCAACCTGCTCTGTCACACCCCAGGCCAGCAAGGACTAAGAGTGCCCTCTGCTGCACTCCTTCTCCTCATCTTTCCATGGCAGCATTCCACTTGCTGTTTGGGAATAAACAAAACAACTCTTTAATACACAAAACAACTCTTTCATATTCTAAAGCTCTTTTTGTGCAGGCGGTGAAGAAGCCTGGTTCTGTATTTCAGCAGCAAACAAAAAAGATCATGCCCTGAGATAAAAATGTGTTATATCCTGCATCAATCCCGAGGCGCAAATAAAGCACTATGGGGAATTGCTGTCCTTTATCAATAACCTTCACCCCGTAGCTTTTCATTGCCTCATAAAACAAGCAGCTTCTAGTTGCAGGAGTTCAGACGGCAGCCTTTATAGTCATGAAACTTTCATTTCTTGGAGCTGGCAGCAGCAAGCGCTGGTGATGCACGGTCAGTTATGGTACCTAATTGCGCCTAACAGCACTGAACTTTCCGTCTCTCCCTCCTGTTCAAAGGAAAAACATTGAGCACCACAAAGCTGTGCTTATTTAAGTCCTCAGCTCTTGCAGCCAAAAAGGAATGGATGTAGGTAAGGAAAGGGGGGTTGCGTTAAGAAAGCTGTCCCAAGCTTCATACTTTTGGAGTTAAAAAGAGGAAAATTAAAAAATAATAATCCTGCTTTTACTGGGATTTGATTTACCCACGTGGAAAGTAACCAAGCTGCAGGCTGCGCCGGCAGCCCCGTAACCACCAGGGCCACAGGAATCTGCTCATGTTCCTTGGAATTTGGACATTTTTTGTTGCACCCATTTCGGCTTGCTTTCCAGATTGTCACTCAAGCGCGGGGCACGCCCCCTCCAGGAGGCTATTTAAAGAGGAGCTGGTGTGCAACTTTCTCCAACGAGCGAGGAGAAACTCTGAAGGAGGAGTGAGTCAGTCGGCAGCCTGAATCCCCTCCCTTCCCTTTACTCGGGATGTCTGGCAACTTGGGGACAGTGACCTGGACCCTGTTCCTTCTCCTCCTTGCGCCTGGCTGGGTATGTATTACACTGCAGCAGCTCTGTTTGCTGGCTGGGCATTGCAGCTTCTTGCTTTGATGCATGCGAATGCTTTAGGCTGAATAAATCTTCCCAGGTGCCACCTGCCTCCAAAGGTTTCTGAGAGAAGTTTGGCTGTTAGCAGAACAATGCAAATGCACTGTGTAACTAAATCACGCTCGGAGCTGCACTGCGCGTAATGCCTGTCAGCTACGGATCTCAAAGCTCTTGGCAAATGTGAATGGATTTTTTTTTCACTCCACTCCTGTGAGCTAGAAGCCAGCCCTGGTTTACAAGAGGGAGAGGTGAGGTCACTGAGTTTATGTCACTGCAAGGAATAAAAGTCTTGTAGCCCAGGTCCTTACCATCACCATCCTTCCCCAGCTGCCACTGAATCCACCCATGTGTTCCCAAAAACAGTGATCCCGAGGGGGAAATTAGACTGCAGCCTCTCCAGAGCAGGATTTGTGCCTGTTTTTGTGTTAATACAAGTGCTTCACAGAGCAGCTGATTCTGCTTAGGACTTCTATGTGCTATTACAGTGCCAGTAATAGCAGGAACATTGCTGCAGTCATTAATGTACCTGAATTGCAGTAAGTGCCTTTTGGATCAGTGAAGAAATCAGGTTCACAGAGCCACTGTGCCTTGCACGGCTTATTGTGCTGATAGGTGCAATAAACTTCTGTTTGATGAGGTCTGTTTGATTGCTCCTGGCAGCACCCAGCATGTGCCAGCCACTTTCCTGCCAGAAAAGGCGTCCTGTGCACCTAACACTACTGTGATCTAAGGGTAATTTCTGTGATTTGGAATGGTCATCTTGATTGTTGCTCTGACCCAGCTTTGGCAGCATTATATTGGTCATATAAATGAAGGCAGTGAATCCCACCACTGTGACACTTTATTATTACCAAATTTATTATTTTTACCAAGAAAGGTTGGACCAGATGATCCTTGAGGTCCCTTCCAACCTGGTATTCTATGATTCTGTGATTACTCTGAAGTGATGTCATTTTCCCTAAACCTGCCAGCTGCCTCGGAAATGGGACTTTTGACTTTCTTTGAGCTCTGAGAGTGGTGTTTAGTGGATCGAGCAAGGAAATGAGAGCTGTTACTCCTGAGTCTGCCTCCTGTGTTGTTCAGAGGCAAGAGTAGAACCAGGATTGCTGGGAGTTATGTTTAGCTCTGCCAGGCTCAGCCTGGGCCAGTCTTCGTGTCTCCATGCTCTGTCTGTGAAATGGGGGTAATGATTCTTGTCTCCTGTAATACGCTGTTGTACAATGTGCTGCAGCAGCCTTGGGAAGGTGCCTTGAGAGCCTGTGGTGGAGGGAGAGCAGGTATTATCCACGATAATTCAGTGTTTGGAGTATGTGAATAGCTGTGTTTTGGCTGCTTTATCTACTGCCACTCTTGGAACGTGAAAGAGAACCAGTTACGTGTTTATTATATTACTTCTACCTTGCAGTGTTACCTCCTGGCTCCCAAAGCACTTTGCAAACAGCTAGCTCAGCTTCAGAACACTCCTTTCCCAGCCCTTTGAATGCAGTCACGAGCCCAAACGCGTTTTAAAAATCCTCTTTGGTTTGGCCCTCTTAGCTGGTTCCCTGGGCTCGTGTGGACATTGACTGATCAGGAAGGAGAAGTCCTGACGATGCCACGGAACTGCTGCAGTGGTGTGAGATTGTCCCCCCCAACTTGAGCCTTCCTGAGGGCATAGGGGGAAGAGGTTTTATGTGGATATGAAGCAGGAAGAACATTCTCACTTTTTATTTTCCCCCAGGTAACTGGATTTGGTGCTGGCAGTTGGGAGGAAGCTTGTTCTGGCTTGTCAGCTGAGCAGATGGGACCTGGGAGTCAGTGGTGGAGAGCATGTATGGAGTCCAGGCAAGGGAGTCCTCTAGTCTGTTTGCACTCCTGTTGTGGCTTGGCCATCGCTCAGCGGTCCTGGGAGTGGCAGATGCACATGTAGTGATTGTGATTGATATGAGAACTGCCAGCAAAGCCAGGAGCAGGGAGAGCTGATATTCCAGGCTTTAGTGCTTTCTTAAATCTATAGCCTTGATCTCTGTAAGACTGGTTCTGTTCTGCTGCTCTCAAAGTTCACAGAAATGCACTGCTAACCTCAACAGCAACAAGGTCAAGGCTGTAGTGAACTTGAAGTTAGGATCCTGCTCAACGATGGTAAAAGTGTAGTTTTGGGGACAGACCCTTCTGCAGAGGGAAGAAAATTAAATGTTCTCCAGGTTGAATCCCTCTGCACCCAGGTCAGTGGCATGTTATGTGGAAATGCTGGTCTTTGTGTTACGTGTGGGTCTGTAGCAAAGCCCTGAATGTGAGTCCTTGCAGTTCTTTGGGACAGTTTGGGCAGTTTCAACACTGTATTGAAACAACGCCTAGAAGCAGTCCTTGAAAATAATGCAGGGTGGAGGGTGCTCCATGCAAATGCAATATAATCCATTATTTAGCCTCTTTGAAATTGCTGTGAAAGCAAATTAAGTAATGGAGAACTCTAGGAAGTTGGTTCAATGTTGACTTTCTACCGGCTGTTCCCAGCTCAAGAAGTTCCCCTTGCCAGGCAGTTATTCAGTGCTGACGGTTGAGTGTGCATGAGCCAAAAAAGATTTCAGCCTATTCTCTCCTCTCTCTTGGGCCCATAAGAGGAGCGGGAGTTATAAATAGCACGAGCTGACTTTGCTCAGTAGTAAAACAAGCAAACAGGAGCCCCAGCACACCCTGGGGCCAGGTGGACTGGGCGATGAAGAGAGGCATGTCTGAGCTGACTGATCAGAAAGTCTTGAAGTATTGAAAAGAGCCCTGCAAATATGGATGAATTGGGCCTTTTAAGCCGTGCTTCTGCTCACAGGTGGGGGAAATGAGGCACAGCAGAGGTAGGGGTGCAGAGTCACCCGGCAGGTCTCTGGTACGTCGGAGATCTGAGTCCAGATGTTCTTGTGCTGAAAAGCAGCCGTAATATGATGAGGAAGTGAAGCTGATTGTGAACAGAAGGTAAAACCAGGTGGTCTAGTTTCTTCGGGTGAGTTATTAAATGAAATAAACTGCGCCAGCAATGATTAATGAAGGCAAGAAGGAAAACTCGGTTGGGTTTAATTCCATTGCATTCTCTGTTATCCTGAAAGAGGTTGGTTTGGTTTGTTTTTCAGTAGGAGAGCTATTTTGAGAGTGTTTCTTTATATGGCCTGTGGCTGACACTGCATTGGAAAATGCTTGTTGTCATTTTTTTTTTTAAGTGCATGCATTGCATCTTAATATAGGTCCTGTGTTAGGAATGCTTTGCCTCTTTTATGATCTCATGTACCCCCCACCCACTCATCCATGGTTGAATAACATGTCCTTTTGGCAGCTACAGCGGTTGCATACATGAAAAACAGTAGGAGAGCATTTCTGTATTTTTAGCATCTTTTAATGCACTTTAGCAGTCGGGAGGAGATCCCTGTGACATGCCAGCTCCCAGCGAGTGGCTCTGAGACTGCCGTCTCAGAACAGCTGGGCTACAGGCAAGAGAGGCTTGTTTCCAAAATACTTTGTGCTAGGAGTTTTCAAGGAGAATTACACTGATTCCTGCTGAGCAGGGTGAGACTCTGGGAGGACTTGTGAGTTAAGATCCCTGTCCTACACCATACTGTGCTGATTGTTACAGAAGTACAAAGCAGTTGGCATCTTCTGACCCCACGTGAGCTAAAGTCAGAGCAGCTGTTTTGAGCAACAGTCAAAACAGCTGGAAGAGTTTTACTACTGTTATTGGTGACAAACACAATATCCAAGGAAGCTGTTTCACAAGCGAGGGCTGGGTGGGATATAACAAGTGCAAACAGAGCTGTAGCAAGATATTTTTTTGGCTTCTGTTCCAGGTGGCCCCCCCTCCTGCCTGCCCCCAGGCTCTTTCCAGCTGCTGCAGCCCTTCTCCCTGGGTGGCAGTGGCCGGGTCTGGCAGGGGAGCCGTGAGGGTTCTGTCCTGTCGGGTGCTTTCATCTTCACCCAGCTCACAGCAATACAGGATCCCAAAGCGTTTTGCTGGCATCATCTACGTGCAAGGGTTGTATCAGCCCTGCGGCAGCAGCTGCCCCTGGGGTGGGAGCTGACCCATATCTAGCAACGCACAGCATGTGAGCACTGCAAATTGGAGTAGTGCTCTTGCATCCCTCTGAACTACCTGGAGAATTTTATTGGGCAGAACAGAAAACCAGGCTAGAGTTGGCACACTGATGGTTCTGAGGAGGTATGAGAGGATCTTTAGAGACCATATGCTCTGCACCTTTCAAGGTTGTGGTTTTACATCTTGCCCAAATCTGGGCACATCCAGATCTGAGGCTGGTGTATCTGCTCCAAACTGATTCAGAACAAGGAAGCCACAGACTGAGTTATTGGAGTGTTTGAAGCATCCTGGGTTTTCCGGAGAAGGTAACCCTCCTTCAGACATAGCCTGATCTCTGTCTAGCTGCTGAAGTGGCATAAAAGCCATAAAAGGTGGGTTTCAAGAGGTGGCCAGCACTTCTGCAATGCTATCAAGTGAGGCAATTGTAGATTCACAGGGTTCCAAGAAAGGTCGGTTGCGCTGTATTCTTTGAAAGGGGAGAGGAGAGGGTGCATCTCTGGGAATAACAAAGAAAGTATGACATCCAGGGGACAAAATGGAACTCAGGAGCCTTTGGGTCAGTTTTCAGCGCTGCTGCAGTCCTGCTGGCTGTCTTTGGGCAAGTCCTTTCGCTATGTACCTCACTTTTTCCATCTTCAGACTGGGTCTAATGGTGCTGCTGCAGAGTGCTTCGATATCTTCTTCTGAGCAGTGCTATGTAAAAGCTGGGAATTACTTACTGTTAATAATTACTATTTTATTGTTTCCAGGGAAGCGGGGGGCTGAGCTGCATGTGGGACTCCAAGCTACTGCTTGTCCTGTTTGTTTTGGCCCTGCTTCTCAGAGGCATCTTTTTTTTTTCCTTGAGCTCCAGATGAGTTAGGGATGAGGAAAAGATTAGTCTTGCGAGTCCTTGGGAGCTGCACACACATCCTCTGCAGCAGGGCTCTCCAGTGGAGCGTGAAGTTGGTCTTCCCTCCTCTTGATGGGGTGTCTGTGCTTGAAGCAGAATCGTGTTTTTCATTTCTCTGCCTGGCTGGCTTGCGGGAGACTCATTCTCTCCATGGCTTGTTTGCCCTCCAGGTAGAACCGCAGGCCTGCACGTATCCATGCCAGTGTCCCTCCCAGCCTCTGCAGTGCCCCCCTGGCACCAGCCATGTGTTGGATGCCTGTGGTTGCTGCAAGGTGTGTGCCAGGCAGCTTGGCGAGCTCTGTTCCCTGCAGAAACCCTGTGATCATCACAAGGGACTCTACTGCGACTTCTCCAAAATCCACAGAGGCAGCGGGATCTGCTTAGGTGAGAGCTGTATGTTCTGTTATTGTGCGGTTTTCTTGTGGCCCCTTCAGACCTCCCAGAAAACCCACGGCATCGTCAGAATTTCCTGCAGCGCTTGGAGCTTCATCCAGCATCACGTTGTGAGATCTGTGCCAGCCCTGCGAGCCAGCAAATTCACTGATACCTTCACACATGCAACCTACTTCCTCCTGCAATGAAGGATGTTTCCAAAGGCACGAGTTGGGGTTTGGGACTCTCCTTGTTCCTGTGACATTGTTAGGAGACATCCTCTAACCCTGTAGCACCTGTGGGTAAATACTAGCAATCTGGACTTTTACTGGAAAGTACAGTTGCTTGGAAAATCTCACCCAAAATCTCACTGCCTTGCACTGGAGATTAGCATTCTGCACTCGACTGCTTACATGCAAAAGGCATACCATATTTCTGGCTGTAGCACGTGGGTGGAAAGAGCTGAACAACTCGTTTGCAAAATAGTGTGTAAGTAGAACACAAGAATTACTGAGCCAGGTAAATACAAATGCAGACCTGTTTTCTCTCTTGGTGCCTCTTTTTAGCCAGAAAAGAAAAATCTTTTTGATTTTTTTTTGTGTAGTAGCTATTTTTAAAGCATGCAAAAATTATTTTGGTGTAGAGGAAAAAAAAGTATTTCCTCAGTCTCCTGTTCTTTGTTTAAAAACAAGACTCCTCTGCCCCATCTTTGCCAGGAGCTGACCGTTTTTTTAATCCAAGCTTTTCAAAATAGTGAAGAAGACAGGAGGGCTGGAAAGCTGAGGTGAATGCTTTGGGAAGCGTTCAGCCACTGCACGGGGCATGTCTGGAAATGCTCCAGCAACCGCACTACTCACACCACCCCGAGACAGGGACGTTGGGGGTTTGGGGTGGAACTGCACTGTTTTGCAGTGCCAGGATCACATACAATTTTTTTAAATCTAAATAATGAATTTAACTTGTAGAAGGTGTTTTCTCTTTTCTTATGAGAAGTTTTTATAAGTTGTTTAGCCTTTCTCCCCCAGTTATTGTGATCTTTAGAAACCACATGCGCTTCCTAGTACTTTCTGCAGGCATTGATACACCTAAGACCTGATGATTGAAGCTTAATAAGGTAAATGTAGGCGTAATAACATCCATTGGGTGTAAGCTGTAGACTGCCTAATTAAGACGGGAAATGAGGTGTATGTTTGTGGAGTAAAGGTAGCTAAATCACTGGAACAATTTACTCAGGAGTGTGGAGGAGTCTCCATCTCAGACTTCACATGAAGACTGGACATTCGTCTAATAAAAGTTCTTCGTATTCACCATGACATATGGGTTTGATACAAAGATTTTGGAGTCAGGGTCCCAGATCCCTGCTGTGTAGAAAATCAGACTTGAAGACCACAACTGTCCTTCCTGTCTTTAAATGAGAAATTAAGATTTCCATGGCAAAATTCCCAGGTGAACATAGACCAGGATATCTTCCCTAAATTGGACTGAAGTTTTGGGATGTAATGTCCTTGGGTGATATTTTTCTGATGTCCACACTGATCTCTTGGAAGATGGGGGATTCTGGAGGCAGTGAAGGAAGCTGAAGGTGGAGCAATGAATTGAATGAGGAGAAAGATCAGTGTTTGTGAATAGAGAAGACAGGATTTACAGGTATCCAAGTAAGACAGATGTGATGGGAGCAGAGAGGTGTTCAGGTGTCATGGGAAAAGCTGCTGGGTTGGGTACCAGCCTGAAGGCCATATCAGAAGAGATAGGAAGGGAACCATCAGAGTGAAAATTACTGTGTGTTTGTTTAATGTTAATCACAGTATGTAGCATTTCACGTATTGCAGAGGAATTCTTCCCTTCCTGCAGAGACCTTGGAATATCAGAAAGGTAGAGACAATCCCGTAGTAACTCTAGAGTAGGAGAGCCTAAGGGTGGTAGGGTGGCCTGGATGGGTGCAGGGAGCTGGCAGAGCTGCGGCCACTGGAGCGGCTCACTTGAGCTCTGCCATATTCCCTGCAGAAAAGGGCAAAAGTCTCCTTGGCTGGACTCGGTGTTTGGAGGCGGGAGGCAGCAGCGGTGCCAAGCAGAGCTGGTGAAGAAAGAGCCGTCTCACTCCGCTGGCACAATCTGTTTTGGTGCTTTAATTGGATCAGGTCAACAGGAAAGTGAGGTCATTGTAGGGTAATGAAGGGCATGACAAAATGATTGAGTTTTGAAAACATAATAAAACCCCCGAGGAGGCTGCCATTCCTTGGGTGGGGAGGAGTGCTGCTGAGGGAACAGCACGATCAGTTCATTGGGAAAGGGAGAGGGCTCGGGCTAAAAACCAATGAAAGAGGATTTAAAAATAAGTATGAATGGTTGTGTAGAGGGAAAGTGGATGGCTTCCACTTTGATGGAAAAAGTGAGGATTTTGAAACTTCTGAGTAGGAGCACAGGAGTATTTTTATACCAATGGCATTGAAAAGAGTTGCAAGTTGAGATCCAGCTCTGGTTAGAAACAAGGCACTAGCAGCCCGGAAGGATTTGTGTCCCCTCAAGGACTAGGTGGGATGGAAAGAGGCTCTTGCTCCTTGTTTGGTCCAAACACTTAATGTCTGAGACAATGTTCCATGGGCGAGCAGGAGTAAGGGGAAAATAGATCAGGTTTCCTGGTAAGCCTCCACAAGCAGCCGAGAATCCTTCATTTTGGTAACTTCCCAATAGAAGTTTGTATGGACTTTTTCTGTTTTTTAAGGGTCAGGATTGCAGAAAGCAGCAGCTGATGAGAACTGTCCAAAAGCAGGATTTCTGTCCTGTGAACAACTCTGAGATTTCAACATTTCATTTCAGGCTGAAAGAAAAAAAATATATATAAAAAAAAAATCTCAAAACTTTCCATGAGTTATTTAGAATACTCATTTGGCTGTGTCAAAACTTTCCAAACTTTCCAACATATCAAAATGTTTCATCTTGATCTTTATAGTATCTAAAATAATTACCCGAGCAAAATGCTTCCCCCTATGGATACTGTCCAACAAGTATTTTGGTTGAGCTATTGTAAGAGCATAAAGGAAATCTTTGATATCGAATTAAAATGCTTCAGTTGTTTCTCATTGAAAACATTCCTGACATTGATCTGTGCCTGCAAAACTCTTAATCAAATAAGAGTTTTCTGCTGGAAAACTTCCACTGGAAAAATGTTGGCTAATACAGACGTAAGAACTTGTGAGCATTGCTTGCACTCCCAGACTGAAGATTGCTCCTATGTGTCAGATATTGTTGCATTTCCTTTTTTGCTCATTTAAGTTTTATCGGGAAGGAGTGAAAGACTCGTAGGAGGGCTGGAGATGAGAGATCTGGAGATCAGAACAGAGAGAAATAGAAAAAGTTGTGGCTGGAAGGATTCATGCACCACAGAGGAGCCAAAAAGGTCATAAACCCAAAGTGTTATTTTCCTTTTGTACATACCTTTAGATATGTGGGGAACCAACTGCTTTTAGGAGAATGTTGCCTTTGGTCTCCTAAGAGTAACGAGGAGCAAAGCTGCTGGCTCATGTGTCGTGTCAGGAATGCATCTTGCACAACACCGCTGCCTGGGCACTCTCTGAGCTGGACAGGAAGACCTCTGACTGGAGAACAGGCTGTTTACAAGCTGTAAAGACAAAGTCCCACTTAGTAGCTCATCCAAGTGGAGAAGAGATTTTTCTAGAGAATTTTGGGAGGTCTGGCACAGCTGGAGCCAACTTCCAAAAATCAATGTCAGGAATAGCCTTGGGTCCAGGGAGACAAATATGAAAAGCGCCAACTTTTGCCATGTCCAGCACTGGGATGGCAGAGCAGGGGAGAGTCTGCGCGTGGGCACTAGTCCCTCACCAGGAGCCCTGTGACCCCCTGAGGCAGAGGCCGTGCTGCTAGCCCCCTACCATCTGCTCAGCTTCTCCTCCTCCTCTTCCCGCTTCCTACAGCTCACGAGGGTGCGACTTGTGACCTGCTGGGCAAGATCTACCACAATGGAGAGAGCTTCCAGCCCACCTGCAAGCTGCAGTGCATCTGCATGGACGGGGCCATCGGCTGCATCCCGCTCTGCTCCGACGACCTGCGGCTGCCGTCCCCCGAGTGCCCCAACCCGCGGCGGGTGAAGTTCCACAATAAGTGCTGCGAAGAGTGGATCTGCGAGGAGGGCAGCGAGGAAAACCGCTTCGAAACAGCCATGGCGGGTGAGTGGTGGGCAGACATGACAGGGCTGGGAGCTGTTTGCTGGGGGATAGGGGTGGATCCAAACTGCCTTTGGATCGGGGCCCTAAGTCACATCTGGTTTGGAACTGGACGTGACTGTTTACTTGGTGCACCGTGGTGTGGGTACCAAGCGTTGAACTCCAGATCCGTTAAGGTGAGACTTTAGCGATGCTGCGGGGAGGCTTGCACACCCTCTGGTGTAGCAGCAGAGCTGGTGGGAGCTGGGCCATGGTAGGAAATGGCACCATGCTTGCCTGCGTCCTCCTCTTGCTGAGAGGCTGAGGAGCTCACAGGATGGATCAGACCTTTGCTACTGTTCCTGAAGAGTTAGACCAAGCTGGGGGCAGCCATGGAGCTGCCACATTTTGTCCCAAGCCCTGAACCTTGCCTTGTGTCTCTTCTGTGTTGCTCAGTTTTCAGGGAGGATCCAGCACACAAGCCAGAGCTGAATAACCTGCAGGAGAACTGCTTGGTGCAGACCACCGAGTGGAGTGCTTGCTCCAAGAGCTGTGGCATGGGCATCTCTGCCCGAGTAACCAACGACAACCCCCAGTGCCGCCTGGAGAAGGAGACCCGGCTCTGCATGGTCCGGCCCTGCGACTTCCCCATGGAGAAAACCAAGGTACTGGGCTTGGGGAGAGGGGACACAACACCGTGAATGCCAGGGACAACCTGGCTAGGTACTTGTCAGGCATGAGCCCATCTCAGAGGGTTTGCTCTCTGCTTCCACTTTTTCTGTGTCCTATTGCCCAGTGACAGAGATAGAGCACAGGCCTCAGTGGACCTTTCGTCTGATTGTCATGTCCTTGTTAACCCATCTGCTCTCTCCCTAGAAGGGGAAGAAGTGTGTGCGGACCCCAAAGCCACGCCAGAGCCTCCACTTTGAGTTTTCGGGCTGCACCAGCACCCGTTCCTACCGGCCCAAGTTCTGCGGCAGCTGCACGGACGGCCGCTGCTGCACCCCCTACGTCACCAGCACTGTGGAAGTGGAGTTCCGCTGCCCCGAGGGGGACTTCTTCCAGCGGAAGATGATGTTCATCAAGGTGTGCTCCTGCCACTACGACTGCCCCCGAGACAACGACATCTTTCTGGCCACCTATCACAGGAGGATGATTGGAGACCATGTCAAGACAGAGAGGCAGTAGCCCTCTCCGTGCCAGATCCACAGGCCAAGGTGTCAAGAGGGCTCTGCAGTGCTTTCGTGGCTGTGTCCCAGGTCAATGCAGCCTCTTCCCCCTCTGTGAGGGGCTGTGCTCTTCAGAACAGCACCGTTTGCCACCAGTGGTCCCAGTGGCCTTCCTAACAAGCCGAGGTGCGTGGGGGCACAGCCCCATCTGCTCCAGGCTCCTGACCTTCACCCGTGGTGGTGCAAAGGTCAGTGAAGGAACCAGAAACAGGCTTGAGCCGCAAACTTGATCCATGTTCCCACTGACCAGATGGGAGAGTGGATCAAAGCCGCGTGGCTCCAGCCTGTGTCCAGCTGAGAGCACAGCGGGTACGATTCCCCGTGGCCACTGGCCTGCCAAAACCATGCAGCAAACCCAGAGCACGAGACAGGGGAAGCCCAGGAGGCCTGAGCTAAAGCTGAGCTCTGCAGCCTGCTTTCTAGCAGAGTGGGGCTCTCCTGCGTGTTGATGCAAAGCTTCTCAGTGAGGAAAGTGGTCCTGGCCCGGTGCTGGGCTTCTGCTGAGCTTTTCAACTATTTTTGGCTAATTGGATCCAACAAGTTGGCAAAAACTCTTCCGCATCCTAGTGCCCACCTTTCACCCTCCCATGTGCTTTCCCGTCAGCAGCTTTGTTCCAGATCCGTTTGCTCCTAGAAAGGCCGGATCATCTGCTGGGCAACCCGTCCTCCGGGCAGCTCGAGGCTGGGCTTGCTTTTTTCCCCCATTAAATTCCTTTTAGCCTCGTGTGCCAGTGAGGGTGATGGCGAAGACAAGGAAACAGCCAGTTGTGTAGTGTCACTGCAGGAGATGGAGTGTGGCTCAGGGCCTTCTCCAGAAGATCTGAGCCCAGGAAGGAGTTAGAAAAATGGATTTGGCCAGGCTGTAGCTTTGCCTCTGGTGCTGGCAGGGCAGTGTTTTTAGTGCCGTGATGAGCATGTCCTATTGTCCCTTTCGGTAAGCTCTTCAGAAATGGCTTTGGGGTGGGAGAGGGGCTGGACTCCGCCGGCTCGCACATCCACAGTGGGGCTGCAGCTACGTTTCGGCTCTGGAGTCTTTGCTGATGGGTCACAAGTTGGAGGAATGCAGTTCAGCTCAGGTCTCCCCAGGGAATTTAAGGCACTGGCAAGAAAAATGCCTGTATTTGTAAATGGAGTTACCGAGGCAGTGGCACAGAAAGCTGCATGGTGCTGGGGTCTCCAGCACTGGGATTCCCTTCTTGCCAAACCTGTGCAGAGTCTCTCTGCCGTTAACGACGTGCTGATGGCCAGCCCGTGGCTCCGGGAGAGGCCACTATCACAGGAGCGGTCCCGTAAGCCCCCAGCCTGGCTGGCACAGCCAGCAGCGATGCAGCCCCGTGCACCTCGGCAGCTCCATGGTGTCTGTGAAGTCTTACCAGTTGTGTTTAATGTCTGCTGATTTTTAGCAGAAACATCCAGGTAAAGTGCCTTATCTCGTTCCTTAAATCTTCCCGGCCTTTCACCACTGGAAATCATGATGAATTCCTGTCCCGGCCAGGCAGGAGCAGGGGTCATGCTGCAGCACTGAGGCTTTACCCCACCACAACTCCCACCCCAAAGCAGAACCTGATGCCGGAGGATAATCCCAGCCATCAATAAACGCTGCCCTGCAGCTTGTAACTCCGCTGAAATGCCAGCTCGGGGCCTGTGTCTTGTCTCAGCCCCTCTTTTCTTGCTCTCTCAGCCTGCGGAAGCTCATGAGCCTTCAGCCTCCTGTAATCAATTAGAACTGTAAATAATTTATCTGATGTTGTTGTTTTTTTTTTAAAGGCCTTTGTACAGTTCTTGTATCCTTTTAGTACAACCTCGCTCGGGGCCTTTTCTCCCCTTGCCCTCCAGGTCTGCTCTGAACTTTTTTCTGCTGCCGTTTACATGGCTTCTGAGTGTAAAACTACACTGAGGTCGCACTTTACTCAATGCTAATAAATATCTCTTTATTTTTTATATCCCTGGCAGCATCCCTCTGTGTGAGGCTCCTGCCCAGCTTCCCCTCCGGCCTTTCCCCAGTGCCACCAGCCTGCTGGGACCAGTGCTGGAATCCTCTTCAAAGCCAATGGCTGGGTGCGGAGAGGATGGGGGGTCCACAGGAGAGAGGGGGGGCTGTTCCCTTTCCCGAACAGCAGCGGGGCTGATGTTGGTGTCTCATGGGCACCTCTGGGAGGGGACACACAGACCTCCCCCCCACTCGCCTGCTTAAGGACCCAGAAGTCCTTAATACCCGGTTAAAAATAACCCTGGGAGCAGATGTGAGCAGAAGTCGGCGATAACGGGGCCAGAACGCGAGGGGCTTTGCAGCGGCTTAACAGCTTACGGATTCATCCCCCTCTCATCACATTAGCCAGGGGCTCCCCCCTCTCCCACCCCCGGCACCGCGGTGGGGGCGAGAGGCTCTTCCTCCCCCCCCCCCCCAAACCTTCCTCTTCCCCTGGGGAAGGCTTAGGGCTCCCTGGGGAGAGGGAGGTGACCGGGGGGGGGGACGGGGACACGGTGGGGGACAAGCCCCGGTCGAGCGGGAGCTGCGGGGGGGTCGAGGCGCTGAGCCCGGAGCAGGACCCGTCCCGTCGCTCTCTGGAGGCCCTGGGGGGGGGGGTCCTTGCCGGTGTCCCCAGGGCGGTGGCCGTTAGGTGGCACCAGGCACCTCCCTCCAGGGACACCCCGTCCCTGTCCCCCAGGCAGGGGGCACCCCCCTCCCCCGGCCCGGCCCCGGCCACCCAGTGCCACCGCGGGGGCTGGCAGAGAGGGCGGTGGGACCCTTGGTGCTGACGGGGGGGACACGACGACGACGATTCCAGCCCGCCCCCACCTCCGTGCCCGTCCCGGTCCCCCCCCCACCTTATCGCCCGCAGCCGCCGCCGCCTGCGCGGCACCGATAGCCCGGGCGTGCCCCCCGCCTTCTCGGGCGGCCGGAGCCGTGCGGGGACCCGCTGCGGAGGGAGGGGTGGTTGTTTTTTTTCTCCCCCCCCCCCTAAAAAAAAAAAAAAGAACCAAAAAAAGGAGGCGGGTGAAAACGAGCGTAAAGATCTAGAAAAGAGCCGATTCCGCCGGGTCTGGGGGGGGGATTTGGGGCTCTGCTGGCTGTGCCGGGCACCCAGACACGCCCGGGGGGACCCACGGCCCGGGGTGGCGCCTGGGGGAACCCGCGGGAACGCTTTCTCCTTATATGGGGCGGTGACGTCACGGCGGCACTCGGAGGCCGGCGTTGAGGTCACGCGCCCCCCCCCCCGCGGGGAGGTAGGGGGGAATTTCCTGGCCCCGCCCCTTCTCCCACCGTGACGCCACACCGTCACCTGCCCGCCCCGCCCACTGCAGCGCCGCGCCGCCGGCGGCCCCGCCCCCTCCGCGGCGCTGACGGGCGGTGGCGGCAGCCAGTGGGCGCGGTCGGCGGCCCCGGGGGGGCGGGGCGCGCGCTGACGTCAGCGGGGGCGGGGCCTGCGGTGCAGGTGGAGGCAGCGCGGTGCGGAGCGGAGCGGCGGCCCCGGCCCGGGTAAGGGGAGGGGGGGGTCACAGGGCAGCCGTGGGGTGAGGGGGGCTAAAGGGGGCTCCGGCGTGGTTGTGGGGTGGGCTGAGGTCACAGGGAGTTTTGGGGGGCCCACAGTGGGGTCAGGCCGGTTATGGGGCGCGGGGGGCTATAGGGGGGTCTGGGGCACTCTGGTGGGGGGCTGTAGTGAGGTCAGGCTGGCTGTGGGGCTGGGGGGGTTATGGGGGGATTTGGGGCTCCCTAGAGGGGCCGGTAGTGGGTCAGTCTGGTTATGGGGTGGGGGGTTATAGGAGGATTTGGGGTGCTCTGGGGGGCACGTGGGGGGGTCAGGCTGGTTTGGAGTGGGGAGGTTATGAGGGGACCTGGAGTGCTGTGGGGTGAGGTCAGGCTAGGTGTGGGGTGAGGGGGGTGGGGGTGACCAGGGGCTGGGGGAGCCAGGGGGACCCATAGAGGTCAAGCTAGATGTGAGGTGCTTTAAGGTGCTCTGGGGCTTTGGGGTGGGGGGTCAGGCTGGATGTGGGGGACCCACAGTGAGTGAGGTGTGGGGCAGGGGGGGTAGGGGGAAGTGGAGGGTGTCCTGGGGCTGGGAGAGACCAGGGAGGCACCCGCAGGGGGTCAGGAAGCATATGGGGCAGAAGGGGGGATTGGGGGTGCTCTGCGGGGGGGGGGGGAAGCAGTGGGGTCAGGCAGGGTGTGGCGTGAGTGTGGGGAGAATGTGGGGGGGAATCGGGTGCACTGGGGCTGTAGCAGGGACCCCGAGTGGGGTTGGGGGGTGCGTGGGGCTGAGGGGGAGGATATGGGGTGGGGAGGGCCGGGGTGCTCTGGGGGGGCAGCGGGGGGCCCACAGCAGGCTCAGGCTTGGGAGGTGGAAGGGGGCACAGAGGGTGTGGGGGCCCTGCCCCACAGTGGGATCCCAACCCTGGGACTGGGGTGTTTTTCCCCGCCGCGGTGGCATTCCCACTGCTGCAACAGAGGGGGAAAAGGTGGGTGCAACCTCGGGGAGTGGGGGTCCCCCCCCCCCCCCCCACACACCCCATGGTCACGGCAGCGGCGCTGGTCGTCCCTCCCTGGGAGGAGGCAGCTCCCGTGTTGGCATCTGGGTCCGGCTGTGATTTCCCGGAGGTGTCTGGTGCTCGCTGGGTTTGCGCTTGAGCCGCAGCCGGCTCAGCCCAGAGCTTTGGGGCGGCCGCGCTCTGTCCCCTCTCTCCAAGACGCCGTCTGCGCCTGCTGAGACAGTTCCCAAAGCCGGTGGCGGGGGCCTCCTCCTCCCATTGATACCTGTCCCGGTGCGGATTGATGCCACGCTCAACCAAGCAGTGCTAAAAATCTCGCCATCGACTTTTCTGCACAGTTACTGGCTGCGGGAGCAGGGGATTTCTTTCGCCACATCCCCTTTTAGATGGGGTGCTGACGTTGCGACCAGAGGAGCGTGCAGCGGGACTCGGCGTCCCCGGCGGTTCCTGCAATCTCTTCCCTTCCTGAATTTTGCCCTCCTGCAGCCATAGAGGGACGAGGGGTCGGTGAAACCTGCTCGCTAGTCCGTGCTGTGGGCTGCGCCGGGGGCATCCCCGCTTCCCGGTGGGCTCGGCAGGTGCTGCGGGGTCCGAGCCGCTGGCCGGAGTCGTAGGGGACAGCAGCTATCTTTAGGGCTGTGTTGCAATGGAGGGGTGTGCCTTGGCTCTGCGCTGCCGGCAGCCGCCTCCTTGCCTGAGGATTGCCTTACGCCGAGGCTCCCGCGTGGGAAAAATAAACATTTGCTTTGCAGTTTGCGGGAGTGGGTGTTGGGGTGCCGTGTCCTCTGTGGGGTCTGTAGCGGGGCTGTGGGGCTGGCCCCGTCATGGGGCTGAAGTCTGGGGTCAGGCGGTGTTGGCAGCTGCCTGCGGTGGGGTCGCTGCCAAGGCTGCTGGCCGGCCCTGCCAGCTCGGGCGGGCAGGGGCTGATGTCAGGCAACGTACGCCCCGTGCGAGGTCAGGCTGCGCAAAGGTGCGTGGGGCTGTGGTTCGGCGTGGGGTGCACCAACGGCCCCCTGGCACCCTCACACGTGCCGTGAGACCTGGTGAGCCGGAGCAAATGGCCGGGGATGGGGAAGGCTGTTGGTGCGAGGAAATCTCTGCTGCCCCGCCAGTAGGGAGCTGCCTTGGGGTGCGGGAGCAAGTCAGGTTCTTGCAAGGTGCACCCCAAAACCCTCTTCATCCATCTGCTGTTCCCTTCCTAAGGCTTTAACGAAGGCACGGACACGGCTCTGGGAGAGCTGGGGTCAGGGCTGCCGGCGGCGGTGCGCATGCTCCCCTCTGCATCCTCTTTCTGCCAGAGTAACCCGGTTAGTCTGTGGGAGTAACTTGCACCCGCGCCAGAGCTTTGGGTGACACGGAGCTGAGGTTCCCTGTTCTGCCTAATCCTTCCTCCGCAGCCGTTGCCCTGCTCATGCTAAATGTGCCCGTGAGTGATGCAGCTACGCTGTGCCCGTCCCCGAAAGGAGGCAACAAAAACTTGTGGAGCAATTCGTGCCCTCCCAGGTGTGCGGCTTCTCTCTGAGCGCCGGGGTGTGCGTAGACGTGGGTCTCCCCCAGCTCGTCGCGGTGCTGGCAGTCCCTCCTGTTTCTCGCCCGAAGCGGGGCACGTGCCACTTCTGCGTGTCGTGATGGTAACGGCGAGTCAGCAGCAGCAAAAAGTTCATCCGTGCATCAAACTGCTTCCCCGTGGTCGGGCTCAAGCTGTTCTGCAGGCGGCAGGGGCCTCCCCCGTCCCTTCTCTTGGCTTTGCCTTGCGCTTAAGAGAAACTTCAGGCCTTCTCGAGAGGGTTTGAAACCCTGCCGAGGAGAGAAAGTGCCTTCTCATCCGCGGCGGTGCTGCTCTGACGAGGCTTTCCTCCCGGCACGCAGCCTGGCAGCTGCTGGAATTGCCTGCAGCCACATCTCTCTGTACCGTGCGTCCCCCCTGGGCTGGCACGGTCCTTTCGGAGCTGCTGGTGGGTGAAGATTGCTTGGAGGGTAAGGAAAATATCAACTGTTCTCTGAGCGGGGGACTCTGAAGTTACATCACTAATTTAATGTATAATGGAGCTTTTTCTGAGCTCCATCTGCAGCCCTTGCCCGGGGAGGGGAGCAGACTGCAGAGGGTGTCTACCCCGGAGGGCAGATACCCTCCCTTCTCTGCCGAGCAGCGTTTTACCTTTGTGCGCGTTCCCACCTGCAGGAAGAGGCTCGAGGCCGTGGTGGCTGGAAGTTTGGGGTTCAAATTGGCTCTTGGCCACGCTGGGTGCTGCAGGTTGGAGGTGTGGGAGCTGTCTGAGGTGTGATTCAGGTGGGGGGGAGGGACTCGCCCACCATCAGCCTGGAGATCTCTCTCTCAGTGAGCTGCCCAGGAAGGATGGGGATGTGTCAGTTGTCCCTTTTACGCACTTTTCTTCACCTAGTGATTTGTGCGAGGCTCTGAGTCAGGCTTCACGGAGAGATGCTCTAGCCAGCTCTCTGTGCTTAGCCTGGGACCAGCGCTGGGTGTGGGACTGCAGCCGGCGCGTGGGGACGACCCCTCTGAGCAGCCTCGCACACTGGATGTGCCGCTGAGGCTGTGGTGGGTTCGGTTCGTGGCTCTTGGGGTCCCTTATGCCGTGAGCACTGGGACTGTGCCGGGCCAGCCCTGGCTGAGCTGGTGGGGACAGCCAGGGTGGGCTCTCTGGGTCTGGCGGGGTGCATCCGAAGCGGCCAGCCCATCTGCGTGCTTCTCCCCACTAGAGGCTGCTGACGAACAGAGCATTTTTCTTTCCCTGGCTCTGACAGAGCAGCGGGGTCTTGAATTTGCAGGGCTGAGCATCCCAGCCTGAGCTTTTCCTGCTGATTCACCCTGGAGACAGCAGCGGGCTTCCCCTCCGGCAGCGACCGGGTTCAGGGGGCACATCTGCTCCCCTGCCAGGCCCACAATGGATCTTCCCGCTTCATTAGGTCTTAATTAGGCAAATGCAGCGGGACCGTGTGCGAGGCCATTGCCAGGGGACACGGATCATGCGTGGAGCCGGGTACCAGGGATGCCGGCTCCCATCCCGCCAGCCTCGGGGGTGTTGACGGGGTTTTTCCAGCTGGGTGCTGAATGTGGGATGAATTCAGCTTCTCATATTGTTCTCCCGGAGGACGTGTGTGCAGCGATAACTGCCTCACCCCTCCGGCGTATCCCAACTGGCAGAAAAGCCAAGGATTAGTGAAGCGTTGGAAGGGATGCTTCACCGCTGGGCACAGCCGTGATGGCACAGTAAAGCCGCCCTGTAGACACAAAGGAGACTCTTCTTCCAGGGCAGCTGGTTTAGTACCTAAAGCCTGGGCAGGAGTGTAGTCTGGAAAACAAACCCAGACCCTGGGAAGATGATTAATCACATAACAATTAGGTGTAAAACGAAAGGCAGTTGCTGCCGCGTGGCAATAGCTGCAGTGGAAGGTGCCTGGGAAGGAATTTGCGGCGTTGCACAAGACCCTGCTGCCTTTGCTAGGTACAGGCACTGCCGGGAGGGCAGCGTGGTGCCAGCTGGCTCCAGCACCGAGCAGGCAGCGTGGCTTCCCCGACAATGGCAGCCCAGCGCTTTACATAATCTGGGACTTGCAAAACAAGCTTGAAGGTCTGGAAAATCCTCCTGCTATTGTTGGTGCTCAAAGTTCACTGAATTTCCTGGTTTGATCTGCGGGTCTGGTTTTTGTTTTGGGACCGCAGTGGGGAAAAGTGCACTTTGCGCACAGAAAAGAAAAGGGTGTTTGTAGCGTTTAATCCATGCCTGCTCCTTAGATGAAACTATTTTTGTGGTTCACAAGAGGTTTTGAGCAGCTGCTTGCAGCTTTATAGGGCTGCAGAGGACTCTTCGTCTATCCAATTAGCATGGTTTGTCTCTAGTCCCCTCCTGATGCCCCCCGAGAAAATCCTGAAATATCAGACATGCAGGCACGGGGTGCCGTGGGCAGTGCACACACAGGCACCATCTGGGCTCCCGGCCCGAGTGTCTGCTCAGGGGCACAAAACGCCGGGTCAAAATGGCTTTGTGTTGTCTGAGCCTCATGTGAGTTGGACCCTGCTGCTCTGGGAGGGCTCTAAAGCTGCCTCGCGCTCGCACATTTTAGGAGGAGAGGCTGGAAGGGAACTCGGGTCATGTTATTTTGCTGTGCCTCTTAGCTAGAGCCGTCTGCTGCTGCTTCCTGCAGCTTGGTGATTTGGAGGCAGCTGGGAAAACGCACCCGGGAGGATGCTGAGGCTGTCGGGAACCACCCCAGCCCCACACCGGCCTGCGGACGGCTGCGGGCTCAAGGGCAGCGCGTTGCCTGGCCCCGGGAAGTGTTTTGGGGTGTAGGCCCTGCCCTTGCTCCTCCATTTGCTCATCCCAAAGCCTTTTGCCAACACAAATAAAGCCACTGATGTCCCGTGCGCTATTCAATTAAATGAACGAATCCTGTTAAAATGTTCTCCGCTCCTGTTCGTAAATAAATGACTAAGAAACCTGCCTTTTCCTGCCATTCCTGGGAAAGCCAGGTTTCGTAGCAAGGAATGAGGTTAAGTTCTTGCTGGTCCACTTAATGTGAGGCAAGTTTTGGCAGCCTGGTAAGCGGCAAAAGAGGAGGAGGAGCCCTGGCCTGGTGGCACAAATACATCCTCTTATTAGAGGCAGCTTCTAGCTCCTTTCATGTAGGTAATTACATCTGGCCACGGTTGACCTGAGCTGGATTTGAGCAAGGGGTTGTGAGGCTTGACGTGTGCTGGGAGTCTTCGGAGTGACCAAGCTCTGACTGCAGCAGTGTTAAAGCAATCTTGTAGGTGTTGCAAACGAGCCAGTGCATCGCAGCGATGGGGTGGGAGACGTGGGGAAACTCTGGACTTGTTTACAGCCTGGAGAACCTGGTGTTGGTGCTGAGCTCTGCTCGGCATGGGTGGGAGCTGGGGTGGACCGATGCCTTGAAGCATCATCGTAGCCAGGGCGTTAACGCAGCTGATGCATTACAGCATTTACCATGCTATATGTGACCTCAGTGAGATGATCCCTGCTTGGTAGCTCTCCCCCGATTGCAGTGGTGGTTTAGCCTTTTAAGGGCTTGTATTTCTATATCTGCTTTCCAAAAGCCCTTGGAGATGGGGTAAGCTGTTTGTGGGCACTTCAAAACTTGAGGGGAGCTCTTTCTCTGCATGGAGGGTCCATATCAGCACCGAGTCACCTCCCTGCATCTGCATGAACTCAAATGCTGAGCATGGGAGCAATGGAGGGCAGACGCTGGCCCAGCCCTGAGCCATGTTGGGCTGTAACGTGACTTTCTCTGTGTTGATGTTGCACTGGAGGTGCCTGCGTCTGACGTGGAGGTGAACCTCTGCCGTATGGTTGGGATCGGCCTTGGCCAATCTGCGGCTGTGAGGAGCCTCGCCGCGGGCTGGCAGATGGGGTCAGTGCTGCTTGGGGATTTCCTCGGATGCAAAGTGGAGGCTTTTAATAGCAAACGCAGTCATCTGTATCATTGCATAGCTTGAAACCTGTTCCTTAGAAATACCAACTGGCAGCTGGGATGTGGCTGAGCAAGAAGTCCATTCCTTTCAGAAATTTTTCCCTGGTTTTGAGTAAAAATGAAATAAGGTTTAAACCTATCACTGGTGATGCTAACGTGCTCATGGGTTTGGGGTGCAGTTCCTCCCTGGGAGGCAGCCTGGAGAAAGCCCTGCCTTCCTTGGGAAGGTCTCTTGGCCCCGTGTGACGGTCGGATCCTTCCCGGTGTGCTGTGCTGACAGATCCTGTGCCTCAGCTGGGTGCCAAGACTTCAGCCTTCTAGGAAAGGCAGCGGGGGCCGGTGTGGGTTTCCCTCGCTGCCTGCTGCCAGCCCGTGGGTGCCCGGTGCCTTGTGAGCAGCGGTTGGAGGTGTTGGGGCAGCGTCCGGAGTTGCAGATGGCTCACGTCGGGGTTGCAGTGCTGCTTGATCCATCTAAGCTGCCTTTCGGTGGGAATACACAAGATAGCTGAGCACAGAATTGATCTGCGCTGCTGGCCAGGCTTTTTCCCGGTGCCGCTGTTTTTTTCTTCTTCTGCTGTAGCAGGAGGCAACTGTGGTTACGGCAGCTGCCTGGCTCTGGCAGTTTGCATCTTGCCTCCTCTACAAACTGCCTTCAAATTTCTCAGCTTTCTGGGTCCTTGTTCTGGTCGATACGAGGCTGTTATCGGAGCTCAGCAAACCGTGATGATCACATCCAAGTGCTGTACCTCAAACCACCTTGCAGCGCTGGGCTGGATGAAGAAGCTCATTTGCACGGGGCGGTTAATTCTCTGTATGTTTTAATCTCCGCGACCATCTGTGTTCTTGCCTGGGCTGGGGAGATGGGAGCTCTTGGGATTTATTCCAGGAGGTGAACATGGAGAGGACTGTTTATTCTGTGTCTGCTGAAAACTGCCCCGGGTCAAAGCAGGACAGCCTCATTAGCTCTGGGAACAGTTGTTCCCGCATCCTCAGGCAAGGAGGCCTGAACGACGTGTCAGCTCTATCCTGGAGGCACGTCCTGAAAACCTGCAGGGAGGGGGCAGGGCAAAAGAAAATGGAGACCTTTCTGAATGCTTTCCAGCATACAAACCCAAACATAGAGGGTCTGTAATGGGCTGGGCTGGCATCTTGGAGGGCTGAGGTCCCTCTAAGGAAGGCTGCGTTTGTCCGGGGAGAGGTAGTGTGCTAAAGCATCTCCTGGCCACCCTAAAAGCCCTGCCCCAGGTTGTGGCAGCTGCGCTGGTATGAGCCTGCGCTGCCAGCAGCTACTGCAGTCTCTGCCCTGGTGAACGCCACGGCTGGAGCTTGGATTTGAGCTTCAGAAGCTGCTGATGAGACTGGGGTGCTCGCACACAGCACCAAAGTCAGGGGACCAGTACCTATCGGTGGGCTGCAGTACCATCTCCAGAGAGACCTGTGCAGGCTGCTGCTGACGGAGAGAAGCTTTTTTGCAAGCAACACCTGAAGTCTTCCTTGGTTTGGATTCTCACATTTGTGAGCCTGAGGCTCTGCAGCTCATTGCAGAGCCCCAACCAGGATCCCGCTGACCGCAGGCTCTGCACATGGCACAGGCAAAGGCAGCACTTGCTGTGGGCTCTGTCGAGGAACGCCTGTCCCGTGGGGCAGCATGGCCCCGGCGAGGCTGCTGATATCCGAACCCAGAGGGAATGATCCCTGCCCTATAATTAAGATCTCTTCTGCTCCTGTTCACCATACTAATGAGTACTCTCGTGGGTGTGCTCCTTGCAGCTGCTCTGGATCCTCTGCGTGGCTCAGAAAGTGGAGGTGGCTTTCCAAGAGAGCCACCTGCAAAGGGCAACCCCAAATCTTCATCCCTGTCTCACTGGGCTGAAGCTCATGGACTGGGAACCTTTGACTGTAAAGATTTTTTCCTGACTGCATCTTACTGGACTGCAACCTGCATGCAGTAAATTCGTCTGCCAATGTACACCCCATTTGCTCAAGTGAGGAAAACCCCTCCTGCCGTTTATGCTAGCAGGGCTGGGCGAGATGGAGATGTTTTCCCAGCCTTCGGTTGAAGGACCGAGGCTGCCTCTTGAAACGAGAGCTCTCACCTGCTTGCCAGGCTCTTGACATCAGTGGATAATAACACTTAAAAACAACCAGCGCTCCAGCTAAATCCTCTCCTGGTTCAGCAGTTCGGGCTTTCAGTCTCAATGGAGACTGTCAGCATCGCAGTGCATCCCAAAGGATGGGTGCAGGCTTGTGCCTGTCTCTCCGGTGCGGCAGGATGGCTGTAAAGGAGGTGCATAGTCCTGTGCCTGGTGCAGCGCGGCACCGTGCTAGACTTGCCCTGCGTGCTATGAGCATTTGTCTGTCGAGCGGGTCCCTGGACCCTCGGTGGACCGAGGATCTGGCTGGATTTCAGCATCCTGCTCGGGTCCTGGCGTGTGCCCGCCGGAGCACGGAGCCGGCCTTGCTGCGGCTGAGAGCACCGTTGCTCTCTTGAATCTCTTCATTTAGTTAATGATCCTTTTGTTGAGAGGATTAGGGTTTAGAGGCCTCTGGCAGAGTGTTAATTAAATTAAATCTATGGGTGTTTTGTTGAGTTTTTAAAGCCCACTAGAGGGCTCAGTTGGAGCCCTGTGGATTGGGGCCGGAGGCGCTGGGCTGTGTCCATCCCTTGCAGAAGTTTGCACAAGAAGTTATGTAAGGCTGGAGGAGCCAGACGGACACAGAATCGGACGGGGCCAGTCTGCAGGCTCCACACCGCGCTTGCTGCTTCTCCAGCCCAGCTCTGCCCAGGACTCAGCAGTGCCCGACCCGTGCCGTGCTGCCCTGGGCACCGGTTGGGGCTCTGGAGGCCGTACTCGCTGGAGCTTGGCAGGCACGGGACGCCTGCGTCACCACTTGCTGTATTATCAGCGTTAAGTAATGTTGGGCTAATGTTTTGGGGTTTTTTTTTTATTTTTTCTTCCTTCCCCACTTGATGTTTACATTTCTAAGAAGTGGCTCAACGTGAATGTCCGGTTCCACCTTCAGTTCTGGGAAGAGTCAGACACCAAAGTTCGCTTACGTGAACTCTGCTTGCAGTGCTCACGTAAAATACAAGTGTGAGGATTTGGCTTTGTGGCTCGAGGGCTTTTTCTGGCAGGTGCATGGGGTTTTTCATGTTTAGCTAGAACTGTCTATTAACCAGTGTCTCTTCTCCTTTCTCTTCTATACACTGCCCCGTGATGGATTTTGGTGCCTTGCCTGCGTGGTTTGCCCGGCTGTCTCATCTCTGGGTAAGTAACTGCTTCATTAGATCAGCGAGAGGAAGTAGCCGAAACGAATCACTTGGACTTAAATAATGAACTGACCTGTTTATTGTGTCTTACACTCTGGAGCATTGATTGTTATCAAACAGGAGGATTTATCTTGTGTGTGTGTGACGATTTTGGATATTGAAAAGCGCTTAATATAGCAATTTCCAGGCCAAATTTATAACATGAAAAAGCCCCCAGCCGTAGTTTTCCTGCCAGCCTGGGCTGCAGAGTGCTGACCCGGTGATAAAAGCACACCAAGTGCCAGCAAGTGAGCAAATGGAAGTGAAAATGTTTTTGGTAGTGGAAAGCAATACTCCCTGTTTCTCCCCAGATGCCCCCTGGCAGCTGTTGATGGTAAATCAGTGCCATGGTTGTGTAAGGGACTCTCTGAAGGCCGGAGTGCAGCGCTGGGCTGGCTTCCCCTTTGCAAACCTGCAGATGTGCGGGGCTTTGCAGGGCACAAAGGCCTGAGGCCCTTCTGGCAGGAGAGGAGGGGAAATGCGTGTCACGCTTGGAGAAGTGCGGCAGGCACCGATGTTTCTAGCTTCCGTTCAGAGAGATCCTGCTTTGCGTAGGGGGAAAATTGTCCTGGTGGGGTGGATTCTCATGGTTTTCCAGCGGAGGTTTGGTGCCTGCCCCTGAGGCTGGCTGCAAGGTGCTGTTTGTGTATTAAGGACTCTCAAAATAAGGGGTGTGTGCTCAGGGTGGAGGAAAGGAAGGGGTCTCTGCTTGGTAAAGCTGGTTCTCTGGATGCAGTGGTGCTTTTGCGTTGAGGTTGCTATCTCTGGAAACTTCAGAAGTTTTTAATTTACTTTTTTTAAAAAAAATTTAAAGTATCTTCCTGCTAAGCTTTCCCCTTTCCTGTCCATCACCCCCCCTTCCCCAGTAATATCCTCTCCTCTCCCAGTAACGGAAAAGACTGGAGTGTATTTTGAGTGCGTTCAATGTGCTGCCAGTCACTGATGAAAGACTTGAAGGGAAAGCAGAAGAAGGTTCTGGGAACAGATTGCTTTATTCTTAAACTCAGCATTATTATACAATGCCTCACAGTGGAGGGCAGGAGAGATGAATCAAATCCAAGCATAAACCTGTTGTTCTTACACAGAAGTAAGTGAAGCACTATATTTGGAAGCTGAGCAGCTGTCTCCTGTTCTGAATGAGCTGTTCTTTGCTACGAAATCTCTAAAAGAAAGATCATTAATTACCTAGAGAACCTGCCTTGATCAGAGGTGCTGAGCTCCCATCCCCACCAAACACCCAGCAGTCATTTGAATGCAGAATAAAGCTCCTCCACACAGAAGGTGTAGCTGCGAGAAATGCAGGCTGGCAGTGTGCTGGCTGGGAGCTCGTATTTGGAGCAAAATGCAAGCGCTTACTCGCGTGACTGTTGGAGTGGGTTAGCAAGAGGCATGTGCAGCAGCTATAACTGTCCAAGGCTGGCCAGGATGTCCCAGACCAGCTGAGCAGCAGCAGGATCTTGGTCCTTTGTGCTTGAGCAGACCTTCAGGACAGTCACCCATCTGGTTATCGCTGTGTGACAAGTCTTTGGTCAGGGGTGAATTTCTTCCTTGGGGAAAGCTGGTACCCCAAACAACCCCTGGTTTGCTGTCCCCAGAGCAGTCTCACTGTGACTTTTGTTTGCCTGAGTGGTCTGTTTTCCACATACTGCACAGAGGGTAGAGAATTGCATTTCAATGGTCCTGCTTATTATAGGCTTTTGGGGTTTTGACCCTGATACGAGATGAAATTTGCTGCTTGCTGAATAGTTGGTATTATTCTTGGTCAGCAAACAAGAAAGCTAAGTGGTACCTTGTTAGTGATGGCAAAGATAAAGGTTGTATGGTATAGTTTCACTGGATCAGGGACAGCCCTGACCTTCACCCGTCAGAGAAAACAGCAGGGTCAGGTTGCCTTTCCATCTTTAAGCCTGGCTTATCTCTTAGGTAAACATAAAATGCATAGGAGCTGTAGTAAGTGAATCTCCTCTCCTGGCCTGATAAGACGGTTGGGGCATCAGTCCTAAAAGTAACACACCAGCAGCTTCCACAGAGGGACGTGCTGTGAGAAGCTGGAGGGCAGAAACCATGAAGAAAAATGCTGAAGATGCAAGTGGAGCCTGTGACGTTTGAGGTTGTGCTCTTGACCTTCAGCTAAGATTCACATATGTTGCCATTATTTGAGGCCTGTCAAGAAATCCGAGGTGAGGTCATATGTGCTGGCTGAAAAAATGATCAGAGCTATGTTTGTGGCAAAGGAGCTGGTAAGCACAGTGTGTCCGTTAATGGGCTGCTGCTGGGCTGTGTCTTTCCATACTTTGGCATCGGTAATGCTGGGAGCCACATGTTGGTGTAGTTGATCTTAGCTTACCTGTATGTGAAACTGTTTCTTTCTGTCCCTTAATTCACCTAGAGAAGGGCATTGCTTTGTGAAGCTGTTGAACAGCAGTTGTGTTATGAACTTGGGTCTCCCCTTAATTCTTGTTCACGTACAGCTCAAAGAGGATGAACGAATAAGGTCTCCTTTTCCACCTTTCAGTGAGATTTTTCTGCTTTGAACCTCTCCTGGAAATGTGGTAGCAGGGTATCTCTTTCGCTTGTCCCACCCCTTCAGAAGAGACCATCAGAATCCGATGCGGTGTCAAGTTCTAGGGCTGGCGTAGCTCAGTGGTTTCACTTTAGTGCTTTGTAAGGCGGTGAAATAGTTCTCATTGTGGTGTTTAAAATAGCAGTGCTGCCTTCTGAATTACCATCTAATTAAATGAAAGCAAAAACTCAAAAGCAAGTGAGCTTTCTGCATCTCTTGTTGCATAAGAAAAGCTGTTTTAGTTGACCTAAAAACCAACATTGAAAAACAGGCTAAACAGAGATGCTTTCCTCCTAGCTCTGTCGGCAGTTTGTAGCAGTTGCTACTGTTCTTGGAGAGCCATTCATGCAGTGGCAGCTGCAAGCCCTCTTCGAAACAGTTACTCCTTTGAGACTTGCTTCCCTTGTGCTTCATGGTTGGAGGAACCCTGCTGTGGAGACAAATAATTAGAAATAAAAGATGGCAGCTTAATGATTATTAGCTTCTTTCTGATGCAGTCTGCAGTGAATGCAGGGGTAAGGTCCGGCTAGTGTGCATCTCAAAGCTGTTGCTGCATCTCTTGCTCAAAAGATTTACCGTTCACACCATGTTAACTTCCAGCCTCTGTGGACCTGCAGAACGCGCTGAACTATTATTATTTATTTCAGTAAGAAACCTTTTTCAGGGAGGATGACTCTTGGCAATTAACTGTGACAATGGCAACAGTTCAGATGAAGCATGCTTCCTGCTCTCTCCTCCCTGTCTCTCCATCCATACCCACAGCTTTCCTCTACAACTTCTGATTTCCCCCCCTCTCCCCTCCCCCAGTACTTGGATTCTGCCTATAAATCTGAACCACTTTGGGTTTTCTTTATAAAATGAGCACGGAAAGATACGACCTTAATTGAAGCCTCAAAATGCCTTATTTTGTAAAGCTCCAGAAAAACTGGCAGCAATGTGATGCTATCCTCTGGGATTTTGTCCTATTGATAGTAATCTTTTTGAAGCTGGTATCCATGACTGCCAGTTTCAAAGGTTAATATACTGCATTTCAACCAAGCTGAGAAGTCTTTTTTTAAAATTTGTGATATGGAAATGTGCACCAATTAATCATTGCACACCTGCAGAAATGCCCCTCTCAGCAGCCTTTGGCTGTGATGTATTAGGTTGTGGGATCATCTGTAGAAAGGACTCGGGTTGATGAGTCTGATCCAGTTAGTAGCTTAAGACAAACCCTGCAAGGTCCAAGGAGATAGCAGGTAGGAGAAACAGCACTGAATGAGGTGGTGCAGAGCTTCAACTCTTACTTCTGGAAGAAATTAGGTAGCCCATGCTCTGTTTAGAAGTTGTATTTGCTCTCCATAGATAAAGTCTCAATTAGATAAATGTTAGGTCTTGCCAGGTGTCCCTCACTGATGTGCAGGTCTAGCCTGCAATAATGAACGGCTGTCAGTTGTCTAGTGCTGGGGTCATAGCTTGGGTGAATTTGCTGCCCAGCCTTTGGATTACAAGTGATGTGTTAGTACAGACTAGAGGGCTCTCAACCAAGTACCTAGCTCTAAGTTACTGCTGGGTACCTATTGGTCCTAAATAAACACTGATCTTGAAACTTTCCTTCCCTGAACCAAAGAGCTCTTGAGTAGTTTGAAGCCAAGGGATGCTCTTTGCCTAAATTGAGAGCGTAACAGTATGGAGTCAAATCTGTGCTTGAGCAGCCCCTTGTGAAAGCTTCACCTAACTGGTGCCTTTATGGGGAGAAGCTGCAGTTCAAAAAACACCTACCTGGTGTTATTTAAATAGACCAGAGCTGCTTCTTGCTGCAGTTTGACTTCTCATCCATGCAAGGACTAAACCTGCCAGTGACATCCTTTGTTTGGGGTATGGCTCTTCTGCTTCCCTGCCTTAGCACTGGTCCCTAGGTGGCACTAACTGTTATTTTTGGGTTTATTTCAACAAAGGCTGCATAGCTGAGCTTGTCCCCCGCTGAAGTGACAGCTGCGTCTCTGGCCAAGCTGGCTGTTTGTGTTTGGTTTAGGAGGCTGGCGCAAGGGCTTGAACTTCCTCCTGCTGCCCAAACAGAAGAGGTTTCCAGCAGCGTCTCCTGGAATTTATTAACAAGGGGCAGGGAGTCGAGCGCTCTCTGTGAGCATGCTCCTCTGTTTTTAGTTGTGTCTTCTTTTCACTAAGACTGCTAGGGAATGAAAAACTGGTAAATGCTTGAAATAAGGGAGAGCTTGCAACTTGATGGAGGTCAGCATGCCGTTGGGCTGGCTGTCTCTCTTGTGATGGCTCTTTCCATGGTTCAGTCCATTTCTCAGGCTGTTTCTGGAGCTCAGGCTCATGCCACACTGATTCTGCCTTTTCCTGAGCCTGCACTACTTGTATTCACAGCATCACATGTAATCTATTCTCCAGGTTTTCTTAAGCACTTTCTAGATCCTTTAAGTGCAGCCACTCATGTGTTTAATACTTCCTACCCATACTTAAGGGGAAGAGTATTTCTCTCTCAACGTACAAACATTCACTGTATGAAAACTGGATCCTGCAAGCTGAAGCTGACCTCCTCTAATCTTTAAACGGTGCATCCTGGCAGAAATGTGCTTTACGCATCATCTCTAAGCCTTGGAACAAAGCTGGCTTTCCAGGGAGCTGTTCTTCCCTGTACTGGCACACAGCCTGGAGAGAGCTGATGCTCCTCTTCCTCTATTTTATTCCTCTTTCTTCTTGGAACTAGTCTGCTGTGCTGCAAGACACCGTCTCGACTGAACATCAACTTCATGCAAACTGATGAAACCCATGATGGGAGCTTTTTGCATAAATTAACCAGATTCTGGGTGGGATGAAATTCCTAGGTGTACAGGCTTAGTTGCCCAGCTGTCCCTTCTGCCTTCCCCATCTCCCTAAAAGGCATCTGCATAAGCCAGCCTTGTACTAAAAAGATGTAGTGGCTGGAAAACTGGATTCTTCTTCCCACAAGAAAGAACGTGCGGTTTTAGTTTGGCAACAATGGCCTTCAAAGGGTGCAACTCCTGCTGTTAAAACAACCAACAAAGGAAAACTCTCCAGTAGGAAACCACACAGAAAAGGATAGGAGAAGCAGCTTGGATTTAGCAAAACTGGAGGCTAACTGCCATGATGCCAAGTGGGGTTACAATAGCAAAATCACTTAGTGTCTTTAACTATGGAGGGTGCTGCGTGGCCCTTTAATAACTGGCTCAACAATGAATCGATTGTTGGTTTTGGAGAGTGCTGTGATGGGCTGGACTAGATTTAATCTTTGGTTAAATACTTGATACAGAGCCAGGTGACTGTGGATGTTCCAGGTTGCCTTCACCATGCACACACATGTTGTAGCAAAGCGGTGCAGCGTGTTCTAGTTCTTTGTGAAAATTTCTTGAGTTTGCAATTCAGCCTGTTAGAGGCTTTTTCTGGCAGTGAATTCTGCTGTGCCTGCCACTTTGTGTGCTAAATTGAGGGGTGAGCAAGGGAGAAATGCAGCATTAGCTGAAGCACCCCTTCCTTCTAGGTAAATCATTTACCTGAAATATTTTTGTTCTAGATCAAGGAATCTTGTGAAGTTGAAGGGAGATTTCCTTTACACCTCATCCTGGCCTTCTGCTCCCAGCCAAATCAGCCCTGCTGATGGTGACAGTAAATCTCGGAAGAGGAGCCAAGGGCAGAGGGCCAGTAGCTGGCAAAACTGAGCCACCTGCTCTTCTCCCACCTTGTTTGCTCTTGTGAAATGGCTGCTGCTGCTTTGGAGACTCTCACTTGCTAGCAAAGTGTGTGAACGTGGCACGTAAACAGAGTATGCCTATTGTATGTACACATACGTATGCATAATATAGACACAATGAGCTTACTTGGAGCAGTAGTGGATAAATGATTCAGTTGACCAGCTTAATTTCTTTGTTTTCCTAGAACTTGGTGTAATCCTGAGTATTTCTCTTCACCTTAAATCCTGCTTGTTTTGGGGGAGGGAGCACCGATACCAGTGTGATGTACAATTCCTTTGTTTAGATTGGGAATTCCTCATGTAGTGAACCTCCTTGGGGTGAAGAGAGCTCTGTGCAGTTTATTCTTGTGCCAGTAATGCTCTAGGCACAGTGTTCACCAGCACTGTTGTAAATTGGGAGCCCTGCTTTACAACTAATCCTACCAGTAGTGCATCCTGCAGGGGCCTGCAAAGCACTGGATCACCTTACAAAGGATTTTTTTTTATGAAGAACTTACTTGAGCTGGATTTAGTCTACTGTCTAGATGCTCTTAAGATGCTAGAGTGTGTACTTCTGAGCCGCTTGCTAGCTGCATGAACATTGAACAGGCAGAGGGTAGGGTTTGGCATCGTTCTCTGTTGTGACCCAGTTGATTTGCACTGCTTGAGTCCATTGGGATCTGAGCGCTCACCGAGTGGCCTTTCAGCTTGCAAGGAACAGCTTCTGCCTTAGAGACCACAAACACATGCCTAAAATGAATATAATTCCTCTCCTTATTCCTATATCCAGCAGTTGAATACCAAGAAATCCTGACTTATTAAAATAATTCTCAGTCTCTAATTGACTTCTATAAAGCAACTTAAACCAGCTATAACTGGGAGAGTTCTTTAAATATTTGCAATCTGGGCTTGGCACGGGGCAAACTGTTCTTATAGTGAAGAATTTAAGAAATTTCCATTACTTCCTATGGGATTTCAGAGGTCAGTTTGGGGCCGTGTAGGAAGGAAAAGGTTAGAAGCTAAGCTGGCGATTTACAGCAGAAGTGTGGTGTTGATGGTGGTATTTCCATATGCAGAAGAGTGTTGGTTTTGGTTTGTTTTTGTGTTTTTTTTTTTTTCTTTTTTCCTTTTTTCTGCTCCCTACAAAAGGATTGCTTTGGCTTAGGTTCAAATCGCCCTGCCCCAGAACATTTTCAAGGCACTCTCATGGCACAGACCATGTGCCTCATTTCATGTCTGATGACTATTGCTCTTAAGCTTCTCCTGCCATTCGAAGTCTTGGCTGTTTGTTTGGAGTCTGAAGAGGTAACAGCGTCCTTTGCCCTCGTGCACAGCATGTATGGCAGCTTGCACTAGTGCTCCCTGTGGATAAATGCTTCACCTGGGAAATAACGGCTCAAAATACAGGAGCTGCTGCTCGCTGTACTCAGATGCTGGCAGATGGAGTTGGGGATCATCTGGTGATCTGAGCATGGTGGATGACGTGCTGTGTGGTGTTAAATCACCGTTTTGATGTGAAGTTTTCGTTGCCCTGGTCTCTTCGCCATGTAATCTGCAATCTGCCGTCGGTCAGCGTGTGTGCATGTTATGATGAAGCAGTGTGGTTTTGTTTGCTTGTTTTTCTTAATTGCAAGAAGCTGTTGCCAATCCCTCGCATCCAAAAACTGTGGCTGCTTTGCTCGGTGGTTTTCTCCTTAAGTCCTTTGGACTTGCATTTCTCTTCTGACACAGTCTGTTTTCAGCCCATCGTGGGTGAGCAGTAGCAAAGGCAGCAGTTATTGTGGTGGGCCAGCACCAAACAGCTGAGCCTCCTCCATTCACAGCCTGGGCTATTAAAATGTCTTAATTTAATGCCTTGGGGAGTGAAGTCGGAGCTTCAGGGCATGTTTCAGGGGAACTGCCTGTCCCTGGTGTAGAAGCAGCAACTTGCAGCCGCCAGACCTTTCCCAGCCTGTGTCTTTGAATGGAACGTGCTCATCTGAGTCCAAGGAAACCACCAGATAGTCCAGATTTAAGGCAAAAATACCTCTCTTCCCTCCCATTAAGGGCTTTTTTGCTAGCAATCTCAATGCCGAGACAAGAGGGGAGCTGCCCCGTTCTGCGTGTTTTGGCAGAGCCAAGTGTCATAGACATATAGGGGAGAAGGGGTAAATAGCTGTGAGAAGCATGTTAATTTTTCTAGAAAATTGGGTTTGTTTGGCTCCTATTTAGCACAAGTGTCCCTAGTGTGTGAGTGTTCCTTGCTAGGTTGGTACTAGTGAGGGCTTCGGCTTGAGCCCAGCCAGGGCGTGTGTCAGCCCAGGGTATTATCTGCCGATGAAGAGGTAGGATGGTTGCTCTTAATGCAAGCAGAATAATGCGCCTGATAGCTTAATTCTCTTTGGGAGGCAAATGGAGATGCCCTGGTGCCCTTTGTCTTTTGGGGTTGTGTAAATATTTGAGAGGGATTTGGTCACCCCCCAAGCTGGTCAGGCTGGCGTACTGGCAGCAACTTTGCTGGAGCCCCATGAAGTGCTGACAAGAAGCTGGGGAACGTTTTGCTCTGGTGTATTTAGCAGGGAGAGCTGGACAGCTCTAGCTGACAAAAATAACTTCTTATAATTTGGCTGTAGGTGAGGAAAAGCTTCACGGTGCTGTTATGTGCACAGTTTCAGAGTGGTGCGTGGGTCAGTCTCCTCTGCGCGGTCGGACCGGTGCTCCTGTTTTTGCACGTTCACCAGCACGGCTGTGGGCTTTTCTTGTGGACGAAGCTCTCGCCATCTCAATTGTGACTTTATCGGCCCGGCACCCCCTCCACTGAGCCCAGTACCTGTTCGGTTCCTAATGGCCTTGCGTTTAAAAAAATAAAGAAACCCCACAAGGCGCCCCCTCCCCCCCCCGGTTCTTCCTGCTGAGATGGGCCACAACTTTCTCTGGGAGACAGCGAACTGTATTTAAAAATCTAGGTCACGGAGGGAGGGGAGAGCCGCCCGCTGCCGCTCGGCGTTACCGGCAGGCAGGGCCCCTCCTGCCCCTTTCGTACCGGTTCCGGGCGATGCCAAATGACCGCGGCCCCTTCCCTCCACCCCCCCTCACCCCCGGTATCGGCTTAGCGCCGGGCCGGCGGCGGGCGAGGGGGGGCTGCCGGTAATCCTGTCAGTTCAGCCTCCCCCTCCCGGGGCGCGGGGGGTGTTTTTCCGCCGGGCTGAGGGAGGCGGCCGAGGCGGGGCAGGGCCGCGGTCCCTCAGGGCCGCCCGCGGGCGCCGAGCCCCGGCCCTGAGGGAGGGAAACGGCGCGCAGGGGAGGGCGGGGGGGGGTGGGGGAGCTCTGAGGGGGCGCGCGCTCCCGCTCCCCCCACCCTCCCCGCCAGCCGCGGTTTTCCCTCAGCCAATAGCGAGGCGGCGCTCGCTCCCCGCCTCCCTGCTCTCGACCAATGGGAACTTACTACAGTGTTGTGGGTGGGGGCGGGGCTGGAGAAGGTGGAGGGGGGGGGAGGGTGCAGAGCCGCGGGGCGGGCGGCGGCGGCAGCGGCACTCACCGGAGCGGAGCGGGCTGGGCTGGGCTCGGCGCGGAGCGGAGCGACCCCCGAGGTGCCGTACCGGCGGGGATCGGCGGGGCCCGGCGGCGGGGGCGGCCGCGGGCGCGCGCGCGCCCTCGGCGGGCGGGTAAGTGCGCGCGGGAGCGCGTGCGTGTGTGTGTGCGCGCGCGCGCGGCGCTATCTGTGCGCGTATGGGTGTTTTTTTCCGCGGGGCGCGCGGCGTGTGTGCAAACGGCGTATCGGTGCGTGCCCGCGGTCCCGGTGCCGTCGGGGCGTGTATGTGTACGTGTGTGTGCGTGTGCGCGGGGTCTCCGCACGGTGCGCGTGTGCGTGCCTGGGGTATCTCTGCATGCACACGCTGCGCGTGTTCGTGTGTGCAAGGTGCGTCTGTGTCTGCACGGTGAGCGTGCGTGCGTGCGTGGCTTGTGTGCGCCGTGCTCCTGTGCGCGTAAAGGGTACGCGTGCGTGGGGTGTGAGTGTGCACGCGTGGTCTGCACAGTGCCTGCATCGGCACTGTGTGTGTGTGTGCGGTGTATCTGGGGTGCGTGTTGCGTGTCCGCTGTGGTCTCTGCACGCGTGCACAGCGTGTGTGTGTGCGTGCGCACGGTGTGTCTGTGTGCGCACGGTGTGTGTGTGTGTGTGTGCACGCAGCGTATCCGTGTGTGCACAGCGCGGTGTGCGAGCTCTCCGTGGGGGTGCGTGTGTCATGGAGAGCTGCAAGCCGAAAGGCTGAGGCTCAGCCAGAGACGGGTTCTGCAGGAGGCGAGAAACTGGGGGGTGGGGGGGGGAGGATAGCGGGATGGGGGGACACAACGCAGGGGAGCTGGCACCCGGTGTCACCCCCTTGCTGGGGCAGGGGGTGCCCGGGGCTGCCGGTGACCGAGCCGGGGTCCCCAGCTCTGCCCGGAGTCCATTGTGCAGGAAGAGGAGGAGGAGGAAGGAGACATGGCGGGGAAGAGCTCCGAGCTCTGCAAACTGTCGGGGCCCCCGCTCGCCCACCCGTGGGATGAACGTGGGCGCCGTGGTCTGGCGCTGGCCGGGTAAAGGCTCTTTCCAGGCTGTGCATCCCGCTTCCCTCTGAATTTCAGCTCATGAAAACACCTTCGCCTGCTGGGAAGCAGTGCTCTTCAGCTAAAAGGATTTTCCGCCGAGGCGTGTTTTTATTTTTACCTCCAGCAAGGCAACGTTTACAACAAAAATGACTCCAAAGGGCCCGGAATGAGTTAAAAATCGCACCTTGACTGCATCTGTGAGTGCCGAGTCTGCAAGCGTCCCGAGTGCAGTCGCTTAAGTGTTTCTTGGGGAAAAGGATCTTGCTCTCCCTTTGTGCACCGAGAGGGCTGTATGTGGTTTGAGGGGGCTGGTTTTGGGCAGGGGCTGGCAGCCCTCCCAGCTGTGGGTGCGTAAGTGTTTATTTAAGAATTGCATATCCAGCTGTAAGGAGAAAATTTCTTAGAGACTGTCCAAATTCTGGGGCAGGTGTTGTGCTAGAAATTGTAGTTCAGTTATAATTCAATTCTCCGTCTTATAAATTAGTTAAGATACTGGTAAAATTACAGAGAAGCGAAGTAAAATCTTATTTCTGAGCAACAGCACAAAATCAATTTTTGCCTTACCTTGCTCTTTATATTTAGGACTTTAAGGCTTTCTAAACACGCTAGGTTTTGTTTGCCTAAGTTAGGTAGATCTGGAGGGATGGTCCTTCTAATTAATTGATTCTTATTTCATAATTGAGTTACTGAATGTAAAAATAATCCCTGTAAGGTCTCGGTGGGAGGAGAATATGGCTGTATATTGATGGGAGATGTGGAGGGGCTCTGACCTGGCTGCTATCGCCGTTCATCTCTGTGGCGATGTTGTGGAGTGCAATTCCTTCCACAATTAGCTGACTGGCATGTCGCTGCCCCAGGAGCTGCTCCCTTCGCTTGAAAGGTTGCTTTGTGGAGATGCAATAGCAGTTTTTTTGGTTGGCTGGCACAACCATATTTTTAATTCATTGAAGGTTTTCCTGTAATGTTGTGGTGGCTGTTATTGGGGATGTCCTGCTTGCGGTGTGTGTCAGGTGTCAATGCTGCTAATGCACTTGACGTTTATTTTTTTACATCATGGTGCCAACGTCTGGCATCTTCAGTTATGTTTCTGTGACAATTTTGAGCATTGGGTGTGATTTACGAGGCAGTGGGGTCCTTTGTGTATCTCTGCTGACATGGCCTTAATAAAGTAGGTGAGGATTTTCTAGGATTCCCATGGACAGACATAATCTGCTGCAGAAGGTAAATATCAGGATAAACATAGTGCTCCTTACATTTAAAACTCAATTAGAACCTTACAAAATGGAGATAATGATGATTTTTTTCCTAACATAAATGCATTAATTATTTCCTGTATCAGTTTAGATTGGAAGAACGGGAATTACCTGTGTTTTCATCTGATCTCATAATTGCAATTTAAAACAAATTCTTATCAGAAGCAAAGCATTTGATGGGAAGGCAGCAGTCTCTCTCTCTCTGGCACTCCTGGCTTGGGCGAGGGGAGGAAGGACTCTTCTCAGCCTGTTTCAACACACCGTATGTTCCCAAAGCCTAAAAATGCTTTAGACAATGATACTTCAAATCTACAGCTTCTGTCTCCGGTAATGCGCTGCCAACTGCCCGTGTGCTCTGCATGAGCGGACGCGATATTTTCACTTGACAGCATTTGATTTTCGGAAAGCGGTAAAACACATCTATTCTGATGCCCCATTTACTGCTTGTTGAGCAAATATTTGAATTGATGGGAGGTAGGCTGGTAGGTACGTGGCTTCTCTAGCAAGCAACCACGTTTACAAATTCATTCATTAGTGATCAAAGTGTTGCTGTGCAGAGGTAGCTTGCAGGCTTCCAGCCACGGGTTGTTTGGATGCTCTGTGTGCTTTGATATGTTGATGGGTGGATGATGATGTTGGGAGTGTGGCATGTAACATGCTGGAATAAAATTGTACATACAGAAGTGTTGCTGATGGAAGGCAGTGACTCTGTACTAGGTTTTCACCAGGAGTTACTTAACATCTCAAAGGAATCTTGGATTTTTGGGGTCAGCAAGTAAACCTCTGGCTCTTCATCCTCGGGGCAGTTCAGTGGAGGTGTTGGCTGCGTGTCCACAGCATCTAGTCAGGAGTTTCTCATCAAACACCTTTCCTTGTGTTCTCTAATGAGGGGTGTTTGATGAGAGCCTCTTCCTTTGGGGGGACCATGACGGTACCCATTCTGCTGCAGAGCGGATTCTTCTTCAGCCTCTTACTGCCACATACCATCTATTTCTTGGAAAAAGCCTGAGAAGTTGGTACTGCTCGGAGATGCTGCGTCCATCGTGGGTGGTGAGAGCTCCGGGCTCTCTCCAGTTGTCGGGGTCAGGGGATCGCCTGCGATAGAGAAACCCGACCGGAGTGGGAGGCAGAGCGGGTGCTTCCCACCCCGCTGCGGGTGGAGGTGTGCACAGCTCTGCAGATGGGGAGCTTGAGCTGGGCTGTAGTTGTGTGCTGCACTGGGTTAGCCTGGACTTGCTCTGCTTGCTGAAGCTGCTTTTACGTTCACGGTAATGAGCAGTGATGAATCAGAGGTGTTGTTTTAGTAAGGTAGTCTTTGAGGGGCCTGCAGCAGCCCTGTGGATGCAAATTATTTCCTATTACAAACCTTATTCTGTGCTTTTAAACTCTGCTGCAGATCTACTGGCTTCTTCCTAACTGCGGTTCACCCCCGTGCAACTTTTCTGGAGCGTTAAGAAATGGCAGATATTCAGATTGTTCAGACTCAGAGCTGTGTTTTTTTGCTGTCATGCATCTCTCTGGGGAAGCTCAACGCGAAGCTTTGCCTCTCGAGTGGAAATTGCACTCTGGGCTTGGCGATCTTTTGCAATGATTGTTCTGCTTTCTTGGTACTTGGTTTTTGCTGTAATCTTGTGTAGATTAAGCAGGCAGCTATACATAAAGATTTCACCTTATACTTCTCATCTGCTATGCTGTTTTGGTCGGTACTCTGGTTCCTTAAGTTGCAAAGAACTGTAGGATGCGGCATAGCAGGGATTTATCTTTGTCCATCGGATGGATTAGGTAGGAACGTTCATGGCTTGTACTTAATCCAGATTAATATTATTAGTTTCTTTACGTTCAGTCGGTTGTTTACGCTTGTTTTCTGTTTATGTGAATTTTTGCTTGTGTAATGCTGCTAACATTATGTATTAAAAGCAGCAAATACTTTTAATTTGTTTGCGTAGATGGACTAAATCTCTCTTTTTTTTTTTTTTTTTTTTTTAATGAAGCAGTTCCACAGAGAGAAAAATTGTGTGGGCTTGGGATGTGTGTTTCAAGCAATCGAACTCTTCTAGGGCATGCTTCTGCAGACCCCACTGCATGTCTGATATGGGCTTTTTAAACAAATTCCCATGCCAACTTGCTTTAGCTCCTGTGCTCAGAGCAAACGTCTACAGCAGTGGTTTATAATTTATTAAGTCGCAGAGCACTTGAACTCTGGTGCTTTTGGAGGGGACCGAGTATTTTGTATCTCCCTGATCTTGATGCAGAGCTTGGGAGACGTAGGAAGAAGAGCAGCTCCATGTAGTGTTGTGGTGTGTTTCTGGTGGTGGGAGAGCTCCATGGCTGGCTGATAGTGTGGCCACGGCCATTGCATTGTGTGCTTCCCTCCCATGCGTGTATTTTTGGAGAACGGTCCATTCCATCTGTTGGCGAGGGTGAGTGCCATGGGATGTCAGTCGGACTTTCTGGCAGGTTCATACCATGAAATAATGTCCTCTGTGGCTGCCTGAGGAAACTTGCAGCCCAGACTTGGGGAAGAGCCTTCGCTCTGCTCGGACCAAGGTCCTTCTTAGAAGGTTCAGGTCAGCCTGAGTTGTAGCCGCAGCAAAATACACCGTGGATGGAGCCCTGCAGATGAAGCGTGGTTTGGAAGCAGCAGGAGAAGATTTGGGCTAGTTAGCTGTTTCTATGAAAAACCCAATTCCTTTGAACCCACGGGTCACCAGTTGTAGGCTGATTATTCCCCCCCTTCCCCGCCCCACATAATGCGTGTGTGTGTGAGAGATAATTAAAAGCTTTTCGTTAAATAAATAACTAAGCCGCTCACGCGGCTTTATAGTAGAATTGCAGAGTCAAACACTTGGAGGTAGAAGATGGCGTGTGTGGCTGCTGGTCCCGCAGCATCTCCTCTGCTTTTCCGTGTAAGCGCAGACCAGCGTGGTCTCAGTGTGTGATTGCATGTGGGCTTTTCCCCCACAGGGCTTGCATATCGCTAAATATAAGAGAAAGCCGCCTGCTAAGTGGGTACAGTCCCATTCCATTGTGTACGGGGCCCCGGGCTGTATTTATTTCCCGCTATTCAAACTCTGCTCCAAAGACAGGATTAATAATTCCCGCCCGGGTTCATCTGCGATGCCTGTGTGCAAATGAATTAAAGGCATAAGCTGGTCTTTGCAATTCACTTGTGAGACGGAGCTGGATGCTTCGGGACAGGTAATGGTATAAGCATTGAAGGGTGGTTTGGTTTTATCTGTTGAACGTGGAGCGTGGTGGAATATTTTAATTCAAGCCCCAGTTTCTGCCTCTGTGAGCTGCCCGCAGTGCCTCAAGCCAGGCACTCGGAAAATGAGAAACATGCAGCTGGTGACCATTCCTGGGGAGTTTTAAGAGTCGTTCATCATTGGGCAGGAGATGGTTCATGGAAGGGTAAAAATCTTTCAGGTCCAGCTTCAGCTGTCATAGCTAGGAAATGTTTCTCCTCCTGCAGCCCTGCCTTGCTTGGTGCCTTCCAGTTCCTGAAACAAATGATAAGAGGGTCCTACAACCAAATATCCATAATTTTTCCTCATAACATGAGGGCCAGAGGAAAGCAGGATGCCCTGAGGCTTTACAGAAAGGTGCAAATTTTAAGAGGTGCAGGCAGAGGCAGCTCAGGGTGGCATTTTGCAGTCTGACAAAAAAACCCCCTTGAATCCCCAAACAAAACCTTCTAGTCTGTCTTTTAAATACTGGATTCTGCGTGCATGTAGTTTTCTAGTCCTGCTTGCAAACACGCATACCCTAGCAGCGTCATCTTAACGCGCACATCAGTCGTTAGAGACATGAGCTGGTGGGACCCAACGGGGATGCAGTTCCTTGGGTGGATGGGGAAGAAGGGCAGGGGTGAGCTGTAATCCTCCCCAGCCAAGGGAGCCCTCCTGTTCTTCATATAAATGAAAATATAGCTGTTCATTTTTGTCTGAAAAGTCTTAAAATCCAGCATTAAGCCAAAGTTTTCTGTCTTAGGTGCCTGTTTTACAGCTGTTGGCTTGGCAGTGATTGACATGCAAGATGGAAATTGTGTGTTTAAAGTTGTGTGGGGAGTTGTTCTTTGTGCAAAGTCAAAAGAAATGCTGCCTAACCAACATCTCCGTTTGTCTTTTGCGAGTGTGTGTAAGTGTATAGAGATGGTAAAAAGGCTAACTACAATGTAAACACGCCCTGGCAGAGGCAGAGGATGTGTTCCCAGGCTTCTTGCAGGAGGAAAGGGTCACATCCCGCGCAATAAAACAGCATTTTTAGGGTCCTCAGTAGCAAGTATTAAAATTTGAGCTGTGAGAAACCAGGTGGGGTAAGTACTGGCAGTGCCCCAGTGTCCCTCCATCTCTCCTGGGGATGTACCCTGCCAAGGATGTCACTCCATCCATCCCTCCTGAGCAGTACCAGCACTGCCCCTGTGTCTCTTCATCTCTCCCGAGGTTGGTGCCGGCAGTCCATGCCAGTATTGCTGTTTTTTTATCTCCAGCTGCTAACTTGAAAGTGAGTATATGTGGTGAGAAGCTAGTGAAACTTGGTGAATAAGCACGTCAGATAGCAATACTATAAAATCGAAGCGTGGGCTGCCTGGTGCAGCTGCTGGAATAACTTTCATCTAGGTACAAGTCAGAAATATTTGGGGCTTGGGGAGGAGTCTGGCTGCAGAGAAAATGACTTTTTTCAGCTGTTTGTTGTATGTAGCTCTAGTCAAAACAGTTTAAGGACCCCCATGCTTTCTTGGAGAGGGGGAACAACTAGGAGGAGAAACTGATTTGGGAGGGAAAAAATGCAGGCTAAATATATGTTGTTTTTCCATCAATTTTCATGTGCAGCCAGGCCTCCTGGGGTGTTTAAATGTGATGGAAAAGAGCTCTTGCATATGCACGGGTTTGCTGAGCTGATTGCACAGATCGGCTGACTTCATTCTACAGGAGTTTCTGAAAAATAATTTTATATTGTAGAGGACGGGCACAGGATGGACCCTGGAGAAGGGGGATGTATCTGTGGTGAAGCCAGGAGGAGCAACGGGGGTGATTGCATCAACATGGGAAGGGTGTGCTGCCGATAGCACAGGGAAATGGCCACGTGCTGAATTCCTCTGACTTCAGCAGTGTCTGGTACCGTTTCCAGCGTGCTTCGTTAGAGGAAATAGTTTCTTTAGACTTCTTGTTGAGTTTTTTGTTGTTGTTGTAACTGCTGCTTGTTATTTCCCTCCTGTCTACCTAGATGCTGTCTTCAAAAAACACTTCCTTTGTTTACAGGCAGCAGTATCTGTTTTGTTTGCTCCCGCCTGTCTCTGTGCTTCCTTTCCCTCCCCCAGGAAATGGTGGAGAAAAGCTGGACTTGGCTGATGAGGTCAGAGCAGCCGTTGTGCCTGTCCCGGTACAGGGCTTGGGTCGCTGCCCCTCTCTGCATCGTGGTTTGGGATGCTTCACACCCTCGTTAGAAATGGTAACAAGAACCTAAGGGACTAGCAGTGCCCGAGCGTGTTTGTCTCAAAGAATGACCTTTTTCCCCCTGCTTGCAAGCTGGAGCAAGTTTTTTTCCTATTTTATTTTGCTTCTGAAGTGAGATGCTTTGAGTAGCTGGTGTCTCCCATCCCCTCAGTTTTGGGGCACTGATGCAGAAGATAGTCCTTGTCTTGGTTGCATTCAGGTACACTCGATCCCCACCTGCAAATGTGCAGCTGAATGGCATCTTGGATGCCGGTGGAGAAACCAGCAGGGGTGTGGGCTTCGTCTTTTGCAGCTGTTGCTCTTGGCTTATTTAAAAATGATGGTTGAGTCTCTTCATCTGACCTGATGGTGACAAATGGCGATATTCCTTTTGTAAAGATGTAGTTTATAAAAAAAAGAGTTCCCACCACATGAGGAATAGAGAGGGAGAGCTCGGGGAAACTGCATCTGTTAGTGTTACGTGCCTGCGTGCCTCCAGAGGCAGGAATGGGACTAGATAATGAACATGAGAGATGACTTCAGCAAAGCAAGGAGGCTTGCAATTACAGTGAAATTTGGTATTTCACTGTGATGCTTTTCTTGTAGCTTGCTTTCTTTCTATAATTGAACCAGACTCTCCAGCATGAGTATTGCCCAATTATTACACTGGTGGGATTGTTCAGGCTGGGTTTGATCCATGCAGTGCTAATCGCAGAAAAGACAGGTGATCTAGTGATGCAAATACAGGGGACTTGAACTTTTTCTCCTTTTTTTGCAGTAGATGCTCAGCTGCATCTCTGCCAGCGATTAGATTCATTGCAAACACAGGTGAAGCGAGCAGCAGAGCCAGTGTAGGGAGACCTGCGGGCACCCTCTGCCCAGAGATCAATCATGCCCAAGTTCAGTAGGTCGTAAGGTTTGCACAGTGCTAATCAGCGGCATGACGAGGTGCAAGCCTGATTACAGGGTTAGCTTTGTTTGCTGGGCTAATGCTGCTGGTTGAAGTGGTTGCCCATTAACTATTTCTCATGATTTTTCATCACAAACAATTGTAAATCGCTCATGTGGTAGGAACAGATGCAAAAACCCTCAGCCCTGGTTTTGCTGTGCAGCATACCACCTCCTGCCTGGGTCTTTTAAATTGAAAACAGAATTGTAAGGAAACAAAGAGCTGTGCCCCTTTGATGTATTAACTATAAAATCAACTGAAAAACTGTTGATTGTGCTTGTTTTGGAAACAGTTTAACCTTCTGAAACTTCTGACTCCAGCAAAAACCCCAGTGATTAGTTATACTGAAACTAAAGATTGATTAATTGTAACTTTTGTAACATTTCAGCTTTACTTAAGATAGCTGAAGGACATTTGGTTTTTTATTAAAAACACCTAATAAACTTTATCATAGTCTAGCTGGGGGTGGAGAGGACATACACTGAAGTTGCAGCCGTGTATCTCTGAAGTACGAGGTTTGTGGGTGAGTTGTTCCTGTGTACTCCAAGGGTGTGCTTATTTTTTCCCCTCTGTTGAATACCCTGATCCACTTCAGCAGAAACACTCCCTCAGAAAATATTTTGAGGCATTTCTTTAAAACAAAAAACAAGTGGAGAAAAGCACAAGCCTCTCTATCCCTTCAGTTGGAAAACATCATCAGAGCTTTTGCAATGGGGCAGTTTATTAAGACAGTGCAGAAATGCAGCTGACTGCACTGCGCGAAGTCGAGCATCGTCTCAACATCCCTACATAAGCCAAGCCCAGCAGTCGCTCCGTTCCTCCTCTCTGGAGGAAATGGCAACTGGGGAACGTGCAGTTTTCATCTGCTTTTCTGAGTTAATCTCCTTGCATTGCTTTCCCACCCATTTACTGTGTTTTTGCCTAGTCACAAGGTGTTTCAGTGTTTCATGGGTGCAGCCAGTTCAGATGTTGCGAGTCAGTGATGTTTGGGAATGAGTCACTAGAGCTCAGGACGGGGCAAGTTTCTTGAAAACAACCTGGGAGATCCCCAGGCTTTGCCCAAGCTTAAAATTAAGGGTTAACTCCCAAGACACAAAAAGATCTAGACCTCTTGGTATTGACAGCTATGAGCTCTTTTAATGGTGCTTTGGGAAATAATACTTGAAATTTGTTGCTCTCTTTTTAAAGAAAAATCTGTCTTTGCTGCTCCAAGCAGTGAATTATAGTTTTTAAAAAATGTAAATTGGAAAAAATTCAGCTTGGAGCAGTGCAGATACTTGATTTTTAAGTTGATAGTTTGTCGCGCAAGTAATGAGCCAGTGTGGTACCCGGTACAGCCCCTTATGGCTTTGTAGGATTGCAGTGATCGTATATGTGATCTGCGTTTACTGCAAGGAAAAATGGATATGGCACTTGCATTTACTAGGAGGACTGTCATTTTGGTTGAATCACTGTAAATGGGGATGTGTTTCATTCGAAATCTGAGATCCACCCATTTCTTTTATTAAACAAGAGTGTTTGGTATGTGCCACCTGCAGTAAAAGCCTACACAGCCATTGCCTAATTCCTAATGGCACAAGCATGTTTATGTTTGTGTAGCATCTTCCTATTTTAAACCATGCTGGAAGTTGTTTTTGCTGCTTAAAATGAACTCCTTTTGTAAACTAGCAGCTCACTGGGTGACCACTAATTCATTTAATTGCTGCTCTTAATATTAAATATATTGTGGATTAGAAAGGCACATTCTGCTGCCCCAAAGTACTCGACTGAAGCAGTCCCAGATGTGTGTGAGTTGTCCGCCTTCCTCATGTCCCCATGCAGGCACAGACCTGATGTGAGCAGTTCATGCCACCACCGGATTCCCTGCTCGTGGTCCGGCAGGGTCTTCAAGCCCTGCTGCTGAGCAAACCTGCAACAAGATGGGTTTTTCTCAAAAAACTTGTGCTTGGGAAGGTAGGCAAGAGCTGGGAGCAAAAATGAAGCACAGAGAAGAGCTATTTACCTTTTTATTTTTCCTCTTCTATATAGAAGAAGTCTAGCACTGACCTTCCCTGCTCTTATCAAGAATGAGTTTTGCAGTGCTGTTTGTGAAACACTTTGAAAGTGCACTTCACCATGCAAAGAGAAACGTTTTGAAAAAAACCCCCTAATATTCAATTAAAAAATGAGTAGAGAATTGTGGTGAAGCGATGTTTTCTTCTGGTGTATAGCTGTTTCACACAAGTGGCACTGTGTCAGTCCTTTGTGCAATAGATATCTATTTGTAGAAAGGAAAAAAAGAGACCAAAGTTTATGGGATCTTTCTCAAAACCCGACAGAAGGATGCCTTGCACCGGGGTGATTATTAAATCTGAGCAATGTGAGTTGCAAAACAACTTCTTGCGCTGCTGTCTGCAGATGCCAGTGTGTTTGTGAAGGCTTCACAAGTGGCAAAGGGTCGTTCTGTGCCATTTCCTAAGGCTCATGCTGTGCTCCCTTGTCCCTGGGCTGTACAACAGGGCGTTGTTTCAGGTCTTACCTCCCAGGTCTGGTGTTAATACCTGAACAGGCTCAGTCTGTGGTTTAAAGTGACCTGTGCTTGGAGGGAGATGGTTTTCAGGCATTTCTCCCATAGTCTGGGGAGTTTGGGTGTCTCCATCCTCCTTTTTCGGAATGGTTTGCCAAAGACACTTGGAACTCGCATGAATTTATATGGCGCTGGCTGCTGATGGTGATGTGTGCCCCACATCCTGAAGATTTCCAGGTTAACCTACCCAGTCCTGAACTGATGCTGTGTTTAGTTGAATCCCAAAGATGAAAACAGATGTTTAGTGGTGTGGATGCACGGGGCTCGGAGGGGCTGGCAGAGGCTGCTGAGATCTGGGCATTGAGGCTATGATGACCTTCTGCTCATCTGCTGTTTCACCAAACCTGCTCTTCATGCTCGGGGCTTTTAGTCCACCACCGAGACAGGGAATCTCTGTTTCTTTTCCTAGAGGAGAGGCTGGTCCTGGATGCTGGTGGGTTTGAAGCAGTGCCTTCAACTCCACGCAGCGCAGCCAGCAACAACCTCGTGCGCAGGGAACTCTGTAATTAATGTTGGCTCTTGAGCGCCGAGTAATTGAGAGCAGTAATTGGATGGTAGCTTAAGAGTAGGAGCATGGTTAAATAAAACAATCAGGCCTGCAATCGTAATGTCAGCTGGTGAAACGCCTGGGAAACGGCAAATCCACATGGCAATGACGCGCGCTGCGAGCATCCGCGAGCGAGGTCCGTGCTGAATGCAGGCGTGCTTCAAAGCAAACCCAGCGAAACCAAAACATGCAGATGCAGAGCAGGGGCAGGCTCCTCTCCTCTTTCCCTGGGTGCTGAAGACGGGACACCACCCGGTAAGGCAGATTTTTTTTAAGCATCTCCCTTGCTTAGGAGTAAGACAATGAAATGTTCGCGTTGTGGAGTTGTAATTCACCACTAAACAGTTTTTGCAACTCGTTTAGTTTGGGGAGCTGGAACGAGCTCAGGCTGCTGTATGTGTGTGTACCAACATCCTAAATGGGAGACCAGCTCATTACATTTTTTTTCTGTTCCTGCTTTGCTTTTTACTCTTAAACCACACTTCTTGCCACTGCGAGGGCTGCAAAAAACAACCTGCTTTCTGGAGCCAGTGTGGCTTTTCTCTACTCTCATTTTCCGTAATGCTTTGCTAACAGCTTACACCGGTGAGGAGGTGTCTCAGAGCGAGCTGAACCCCAGTCAGACCTCATTTGCATGTTCATTATTTTCATCTTACAGAGGAACAGGAAACCATTTACCTTCAACTTGTGTATGTATAAAGAGAACCTGAAGGAAGTACAAAGGAGGTGTTTTAAGAACGTATTTATTGGAGGAGTAAAGAGCTGGTTTGGCATGAGCTGCCTGGCCGGGGAGCCTGGGTGAGCTCACTGATGCTTTTTGCTCCCTCCACTCTTTCGCCCTGGCCTCATTTGAAGGGTCTTCTCACGGCAGTTTTAGCCCGAACAATGATATCAACAGAGCTTGCAGAAAAGAGGATTTGTGTGGCATTTTATTCCCTTGTGCTGCATGAATGTGGATTTCAGCAATATTGTTGTGTGGCTCCTGCTGTCAGCAGCACAGTGAAAAGAGTAGCTCACTTGTCTGGTATTGCGACTGTGGCACTCGCAGCCCTTTTGCAGCATAATTTTAGCTGGGGCTCTCCATTCAGTCTTCAGTACTGGGTGCTGGACAAGGCCAGTAGGTTTTGAGTCCAAAATACTGAGGATAATAAGGTTTATTCTTAATTTTCTGGTGGTTTTGGTACTTGATAAATACCTGAGCCACACTGAGTCCCCATGAGTCTGCAGAGCTTTCAGCTGGATGAAGCAGTGTTGGGCTCAATGAGGCTTCAGCTGTGCATGAGGCAATTGCACAACTGGGATTTAAATATAAAAAAGGGAAAAATAAGCAAAGCTTCTCCAAAAAAACATGCAGTTATTCATACTGCCTTTGTATTGTTGGGTGTGTGTGCGTACGCACACATATGCGCACACTTTGAATAGAGTAAGGATTATTCTGAGACCTAACTTGTAAAATAAGTATCAATGGGATGCTAAATTGTGTACACAAGACCAGTAGCTTATCCAGAAAGCAGCGCTAGCCTCAGCTACGATTTAACAGGGAGATATTTAAACCAGCTCCTTTCTCTTTTCTGCATACGCTTTATCCTTGCTAAAGGAAATATTTTGTCTTGCAGGGCTCCTATTTTTTTTAATTTTTTTTCAAATTGCAATGTTTAAGAAGTACTGAGCTGTTTGCTCTTCTCTTCTCAGATGGGCAGTGGCCGGCACCGTGCTGTCTGTGCCACAACAGTGTGTATCAGCACTGGTGGTGTGTTTTGGCACCAGTGGGAGCGGAGAAAGCTGGTTTACAACTTCAAAGCGATGCCCTGGTTTCCCCAGTGTGCATGCCTGTGGTCTGCCCGCCTGTCTTTACACCCAGGCTCTCTTTAATGCCTTCGGGGACATTAAGCCTCTCCCGGTGTGGTGTTTAATGCAGAATGAAGGGGAGAAGGTAGAAGGGGCTGTGGGGGGAAAAGTGTGAGTAGGCTGGGGAAGGGGGGACCCGGGCAGCCCCCGGGAGTGGGGAGAAGGTAGGAGGGCATTGATGGCGGGGTGGTGGGGAGAGCAGGTCTAAGGCAGCCAGGCAGGAGGGTGGAAGAAACCCTTCTAGTGCATCGTGTCTATCGAGCAGTGTACGGACTCCTGGGTGGAGCGATGTTTGGATCAGCAGAATTAAGCGTGGCTGGAGAGGAAGGTGCTGTGGTGTGTTACTCAGAAATACAAGGGCTGTCCAGGAGCACCAGTATGAGACTGGCCACTCATACTGTCCTCTTAGGGTGCTGGAAGGCAAAGGTGGGAGTTGAAGAAGTAAAAAATACCTCTTGAGAACTGTTCAAACATGGCAGTGCTAGTGTTTGTTCAGTGAAATCAAAACCTACAAAAACCCCTTCCCAACCCATCGAGTGCAGAAAGGAAGGCAGCAACTGAAAATACAAGCAAACAGCCCCTGTGATGTGGGCGCACAGTGTGTTTCTGACCCCCTCCCTGCAGGTATTGAGGGTGAACTCAGCTTCCTTTTTCTTTCTGTAGTTTGAAGAAAGCAACATTTGTGCACACTTCCTCCATGCAAATGATTGCAGTGATGGTGAGCAGGAGGGTTGATGCAGGAGCTGAGTGGAGGGTGCTGCGGGGACCAGTGAGGATGCTCACTTGGGTCTCCAGTAGTGGAAAAAATCTTGCAATGCCATGTTATCTTCCTTCTCATTTTTTAAATCAGTGCTCTCCCTTCCCCCCAAGACGATATTTAATATCCTGCTTACTATTTCCTATCGCTGATAGGACAGGCTGCATGCTGGAGCTCAGCTGCCGCGTCCTAGTGAGCTATTAGTGCATTAGGATGGGAGTCCGGTGTAGTAATTCAAAGCAAGAGTGAACACAGACACCCCGTGGAATAACGCGATAATGGCTCCGTGGGCAGGCAGAAGGTGTCAGCGTAATTATTTTGGTTCGGCAGCAGAAGTGGTGGTAATCAAGTGCTTGCTGGGTATTTGCTCTCCCAGAGGATCAAAGGGATTCCTGACAGCTGAGCAACTGAAATGAAATGCGCCGTTGTCCGCCTTTAGCTGTGTTACACCAAAAGGTGATATACCAAAATAACCAGATTAGGCATTGAAATATTGTCCCTCTATCCTGTGGGTCAATATTGAGAGTATTGCCTGAAATGGTAACTTTTTTGCTGCAAACTTTTAATAGCTGCGCTCCCACTCTGCTGCTTCAAGCAGACTGCCAGCGGTTTCTCAGCACTGTAGTCACCTCGTGCTTAAATCCTGCCAAAGAAACAGGTGCTTATTTAATGAAAATCGCATTTCCAAGCTATGCGCGAGTGTGTCTTGTTAAAGCATCTGGAAAGCTGGGTTGTGTCTTCTCCCCATTGGTGACACAGCACAGCCAGTGTGGGAAAGATGGCAATTTTAATTCAAAGCAATCTCCAGTGAAAATGGTTGTTTGTAAATGTGTTGCATCAGATGTGTCAATAGATGTAATTAAGGAATGAAGACTGCTGCACACCCCTAATTAAGGGGATTAAAAACTAAAGCTGCCTGATTTCACTGCTGGGTGGAAAAAACAAACAGACTGACTGGTGGAAATGGCTGGGAGGCCAAGTCTTGGGTAGGGTGGTTCTGCTGCAGCCACATCGGGTACGGAAAGGAGCAGCTCTGGGGAGGGTGACAGGACTGAGCTGCTCTGTAATTTGTGCGTAATTGACTGCTGAGCGCAGAAGAAATTTAATTGCTGCTTTGCACTCCCTCCCATTTGGTTTCTGTTCCTGGTGGGGATGGGAGGATTTTCATCCCCTGCCAGCTGTGCTGGGATGCAGCCTCGGGGAGGTCACAGTCATGTCACCCCATGGTGGGTTGGTGTCCCGGTGTCTCCCCACCACCTCTGGACCTGTCACCGGCTCTTGGCTGTTGGGATGGTGGTGTGGGATCTTGTTGCATAGAAGCAGAAGCGAGATTTGTGTATGAGGTGCTGGACACAGGGCAGGACCTTCAGGCATCCGTGAGGTGCTTTTGCATGCATGAAACGGGCAGTATTGTGCCAAATTTGGGACAGTGAACATTGTGCAATGGAACTATTAGGAAGCTGTGCTCCATGTGGGCTTCTCCCTAGCCTTGCTAAGAGGAGAACTACTATGTCATGGGGTGGGGACTACCAACGAGGATGTCTCACTAATCCTGACACTATGATCTCCCATTGCTTATTTGACTCCAGGCGGGTGTCGCATGCCGTGTGGGAGCAGGATCCCTGAAGGGCTCCTGGGGGAACACCCTCCTTGCGGGAGGTGTTGAAATGCCTGCTGTGATTTGCCAGGAACCATCTTCTCCTTTGCCCTCCAGCTTGTGAAGCCACCTAGCAGGAAGGGTGACTTTGGGGTCACTGAGCATCATGAGCAGGAAAGGTGGGAAGAAAGCCATCCTTGTGGAGGTTGTGTTAAGTGTCCCAAGCGCGTGCCTGCGACATAAAATGCATGCGTGATGCTCCTCCATTCGTTGGGGCAACGTCCTTCTGGGGCCCTGGTGGCATTTGAGTTCGTCCCAATCAAATACCCTGAGGCTTTACAAACAGCATCTGACTCTTGGATGTGGGTATTTGAGAAAACATCTGAATGACTGGTTTGCAGGCCTGCCTGTTGATTACCTGTGGGCAAGGTCTGGTTGAGAACATGGTTGCACCTAGGCTTTAAATGGTGCTGGGTGTTTGCCTGCTATCCTTGGGCCCAGGCAGGAGCCCAGAGATGTGCAGTGGGATCATGTCCATGGGATGCTTTTCTTGGAATGGTGCACAGAGTTTGAATTAACTCATCACCTGCACTATTAAAAAAAAAAAGGGGGGGGGGCAGCTTTCTGGAGCAGGTGTCTCCCCACGTCCCTTCTGTGCACAGTGCCAACAGAAGATGCTTTGCTGTTCTTAGTCTTGAGGCAAGGTCAGCAGCTGGCTGGGGGTCTGCATCCCAGTTTGCATTCCCCATTGCAATGTGCCTTGCGGAGCTGCAGCCAGCTTGGAGAGGGCTTGTGCTTCTGCAGGCTCTTCTGGTTTGGTTGGGGGTGTTTAATTAGCTCTTAGTGGTTTCTAAAGTGAAGCTGCAAGGTCATGTGAGTTTTCCAGCGGTTAAAGGTTGGGTTCTTTCTGTGGTACTGGGAGTATACAGCTGGAGGTTTGTGGTGGGAACAGATTTCTCCTTGGTCCCTGTGCTAGTGTTGCTGCGTGTGATGCTGAGCCCTGGAAGGAGAAGAGGAGACTTCAGAAAAGGGAAAACACTGAAGGGTGGCAGCTTCCTGAAGCAAAGCCTTCCCTTTGCTCAGAAGCAATGCAGGCTGTTTGAGTATGATACCTGTAGTGGTATGTACCCACCCAGTGAAACTGGGCTTTACAAACCTCCCTGCTAGCTGACTCATTCCTCCTGGGCTTGTCAAAGCTTTTTGCAGTTGTCCCAGTTGTGACCCCGTCCAGTCGTTGCAGTTGTGTCTCCAGAGCCAGCGGCCATGGCCATGGTGGGGCTGGCTCGTTCTGGGCTGGTGGATGCTGACGAGGTCTCTGGCTTCTCCTTCCCCTGTGTTGCTCTACAGGTGTAAGTGACTGGGGCTTGGCCATCCTGTTGAGGAAACCAAGAATTAAGGAATTTAGTAGGATATTTCACAGCTGGCCAGTGCCTTCCAGCTCTCCTAGGTGGGGGTCATTAAACTTTGAAAGTGCAATGTTCAGGGCTTGCTGATAATTACTTTAAAGGTAGATCTCCCCTTGCAGCCCCCATCTTCAGTGCATGTTGCTCAATGGTTGCTGTGAGCATGCTAGAGCAAACCATGTAAATAAACTCAGCCTGGCGGCTGGTACCAACTCATTAAAATGGCAACAAAACTACATTGCTGCTGCCTCTGGGCAGACCCTTGTAGCCCTGGTTTAGACAGTGTGTCCTGGGGGTATCTCTCACTGTAGACTCTTGCCAGGGAGAATGAGTCTCCTTTGCACTGAATGTTTTTGGAGTGTTGGTGTCAGGAGGAAGAGCAGCAATAGCTGATTTACAGGAGAAAAGGTCTTGAAATCCACTTAGGGTAGTGTAGCTGCTAGCTTGTTTAAATATCCTTCATAGGCAGTGGCAATCTTGAAGTAATAAGCCCAGCTTAAAGCCCAGGTTGGGGATGCTTTCAGCTAGCTTTTACCTGGGCTTGGCAGAGGGCAAGCCTAGCATGATTCGGGCCGTGCCAACCCTTCTTGTAAGTGGTTCCCTTAGATAGTTTAAATGTTGTGCATTTTGGTGCAGCTAATAATGTAAAAATAACTGGCGTGATAGGTTATTTTTAATGAATTTTGGGCGTTGTACCAGGGAGTGGCAGATGTATTTGAGGCACTTGGATGAATGCAAATTGTATTGCAGCCGTATAACTACAAATAAAACAGTTAAGTGCGACGTCCCCAGCACACAGAAGAACGGCTCGTGTGTGTGAACTGGAGCCGTTGCCACCCGCTGCAGAGCAGCAGCAGGCAGTGAAGCCGGTTAAGAGCTTTTAGCATCAAACATCCTTCTGGTTCTCGGTGCTGCGGTGGTACGTACTTGGCAGGTGCCTCTGTGTGTGTGTGTGCACGGGTGGTATTTATCTAGCAGGCAGCTCTTTATCAAAGGAGTGTGCAGGTCCCTCTTGGGTTCTAATTATAGCTTTGGTTTGGAAACAGCCAAAGGGAAAACAACAAAAGCAAAAAGCGCTTTAGCCCTGTGCTTGAAAAACTGTAAAGAAGGAAAATGAGCCCTGTTATGTTAAACCTTGAGTGTAAATGAGGCACAGTGTGAGTAAACACATCTGTGTTAGGCAGGGGAAAAAAACCCTTATGAATAATGCATGGAAAAAATCCTCCTATTCAGTTGATGGAGATCTATTGCTTATTTCTGTTTAACTGTTGCTTTAGAAAGCGGTGTGCTGCTGGAGGAAGAAGGCTGTTGTCACGTGCGACGCTGGCGTTACCGTCTCGGTTTTGCTGTCGTCGCCACTCTCGGTATTCCTTCAGTGCAAAGTCAGGAGGGGTTGTGATGGAGTGACCTGCTGGGACGAAGCCTGCGTGTCCTTGGCTTTGCTAGCCTGTGACGCAGTGCCGCTCACTCGTGGCACTCTTGTGAGCTTGTGGGCTGCACCATTCCCGCTACGTTTATTTGCACAGATTTTGGCACCTGCCTCATTTCATGCATGCCGGGCTGCCCGCGCTCCCTGCCTCCACGGGAGGCTGGTGGACGGAGCAGCCCCCGGGGATGCTATCTGCAAAGTGCAGGTGCCGGAGCTGCCTGTGGGGTGGGGACGGGTGCTGGGGGTCCCTCCCTTCCTCTGTGAGGTCGGGCAGATACCGGCTCCTTCTGCAAAGGAGGGTTTTGGTGCGACTGCCGCCTGCGAGGCTGAGCTCGCTCTTTCCTCCTTGGGGGGGTTTGGTGTGGTCGGGTGGTTTGGAGACTTGTTTCTGCAGAGGGAAAACTTTGGTAGGCACTGTGCATTCGAGGCAAAACCTTGTTGTTTCTGCTCTGACCTCTGTTGAAGCAGGGCAAGGGAGCCCCAAGAGTTGCTTCTGCTGCTCGCTGTGGAATAGGAAGCAACACTTGTATTAAACTGACGGTTTTCTTAGTCTTTTTAGCAAACTACTGATTTGCTCCTACGTTGCAACATGAGGAGGGATAGTCTATGAGCAGCTTTATTTTGCTGGCAGCCTGGTGCACATGCCTTCCCCATGGCTCTATTCTGGGTCCAACCGCTCCAAGTTCAAGTGAGTTTTCTTAACAAGTCCCACATGGGCAGCCTTTCCAAACCTATTGCTGTAGACAGGGTTCCAGTGACAAATAGATGTTTTCTTTTAAATTTCAGCGCTTTACTGATGAGCAAAGCCCATGAATTTTTGCGTAAGGAATTCTGTAGCATCCAGGAGGATTTCTGAGGATACAGGGGAGGAGCTCCCGGCTCCCTTCGGTTGTAATGCACTTACTGCTCCATTTAGTCAGGTCATTTATAAGCCCAGTCTTAAATTTGACATAAATGATTTGCTTTCAGCAGATGGTGAGCTACTATTTTTTGCCCTCATTTAAATAGGAAAGCTGTACGATAGCAGAAGATGAAAGAGGGGCATGGTGCTGCCGACATACAGTAGATTACGAGGGCTGGTCTGGTGAGAATTAAATCCGGGCGGTTGTAATGTGCCATCTGTGTTGTGTTGGGTGGTTTATTTTTCCCCATTCGACGAAGCTCCTGAAGTCTCCTGTTACCCTCTGGGTAAGGCAGTGTTGCTGGCTGAGCGACAGCATCCCTTTTGTTCGGGACCCAAAGTACCAGCACAAAAAAGATGATGCATGTTAATTCTAACGGGGGTTATAAAATGCCAGCAGTAATTATTCCATTAATAAAATAGATTAAATAAATTTTGAAAGGCTCTGATGCTTTACAGTATTTTAAAGTTTGATTTTCTTATTGAGAGGCTTATTTTATTGCATTTGAATTTCTTATTTTGTTTTAAAAAAACCCGAACAAACAGCTCTCTGCTATGTTTTTTTTAACTGTAGTAAAAATCACGTGTAGGATACGTAACTTAAACACAAGCATGGCATGAGTCCTGCTTGTGGTGGTTGCAGTTCCCTCCTCTCCCACCCGCAAACACAGGTTTGTTGCACGCGCACCAGATCTTGAAAAAACTGTATTTTCAGCCTGTGCTATCTATTTCAGAGCAATGTTCTGCATAGTTTCCCTGGTGAATTGTGTGCTTTTCACACACATTATGAAATGGGAAAGAACGCATTTAAAAAAACCACACTGCTGCTGAAACTATTTGATTTTTTTGCCTATTTTTAGCAGAAGTTTCTTTCTTATCTTGGTCTCCAGCTTTTGCTATAGCAGTAGCGTTTGGTGAAGCCACACGTTTTTGGGTAGGAAGGTCAAGACAGTTCGTTCCAGCAGCGTGATTACCATTATCTGGCATTGGGCATCACTGTGAAACGGTTTGTTTTTCTGAGAAATGAACCTTCCCGGTGGACAGTCCTTTTTCTTCTCTCACTGAAAGACTAAAACACTGGGAATTAAGTCAGTGATGGCATGAGCCATAAATCATATTTCCAGCCTTGGAAGCAGGGTTAAGTTAGATTTTGCTATTACTACGCTTATTTGTATGCCTAAATAAGAAAGACTGGAGCACCCTGACAGGTAGGAGATGGTGACAGACGCATATCTAAATATTAGTGTTTCTTTGAGCCTCTGTAACTTGTCACGAAACAACCCAAATGAGCAGCATTGTTATTTCCAGAGAACTAACGCACCATCACTTAATGACAACGTTCTGGGAGCACAGGCGCAGCGACTGAGTAATTCGGCATCCTCCAGGCTTGAAGGCTTTCTCGACAGGGAGCCGTTGGGATCTGTTGAGCTACTCTAAAATCTGTATTTTAGCTAAATAATTGTGCATGTGTGCAGGCTGGAAAAGGGGAATGGTTTGACTTGGAGCGTGGTTGTCTTTTGACGTCTGCAAGAGCAGAGCCCGTGGACCAGTTGAAACCGAGTTTTGCTATCCTCTGCTCGCTAGATATTAAGTAGTGTTGAATTAAACCATGGATGTTAGGAACAGGATGAGCAACGAGCCCTTGCACTCCTTTTAAGCCTCAAGTCTGTTTTGTTGAAAGGATTTTGATGCAGAGAAGCAGGGTGAGTGTGTAGGTGACAACGAGCCCGCAGAGATGATGTATACTCCCTGTAGCCATGCCCTTGGACAGAAACGGGGGTGAGTGCTGAGGTTGGGGGTCTCAGGATATTTGGGTGTCTGGAGGGTCTGCTGTGCAAGGGGTGGCAGGTTCATAAGGTGCCTGTGTAGCAGTTTGCTTTGACGTTTGGTGTTCAGAGTCGCTGATACCTTTTAAGAAGAGATGTGCGGGGCTTGCTCCTCATCACCGAAGCACTGATGTGGTGCTGTGGGACACCAGGAGGTCCAGGTCCTCTTCTGGGGGTGATGTGGTGCAGGTGAAGGGGGATGCTGTCAGTGGGGAGGTCAACCTGTGGTGCGGGTCTCCTCGGCAGCGAGAAGCCTATTTGTCTTCTCCCCACAGGCTGCTCTGGGTGTGTTTAATTACCTTTTTTTCAGATTGCTTCCTGTTGCTAAAGTCTTCTTGTCTGGAGTAGCGTGTTCTTGAACTTAAAAATGCTTAAATATAAACACATATTTGAACTATTTTCTGATTAGATTTTTGCTCTGAAATCTCTATGTGGGATCATATCTAAGTTTTGCTGTGATTTGCTTATTTCCGTAGCGTTAAACGCCTTCTCTACACTAGACTTGTGAAGAGCCTGCCTTTTACAGGCTGTCTGGCATCAAACCCTCATCCTCTACCAAAAAAAAACAAACCCCAAACCCAGCATTTACAAGCATGGTAGCTCAGCAGGAGGTGAGCAACACTGCTTGGGTGCTCCTACAAGAGCAGAGCATCCTCCTCCAGCATCCATGGAGCTCCCGAGGCATCTGCAGGCTCTGCAGGATTGCCTTGTGGAATAGCAATGGAAGAAAATTTAATTTAAATAAAAACCTGCTTGTGGTTTGGCTGTGGACAGTGCTTTCTCCAAATAATGAGTTGAAGAGCAGCAGAGCAGGAACCTCACTCTTCATGTTGGCTCTGGTGTGGGCTGGGTTGGAAACAAAATGCTACTTAGCAAACATCTTTGTGCAGTAAAGGTGCTTTTTTAAAATAATACAGCCTCTTGGTTATGTTGCTCACAGATCTCTGCTTTCGGTCAAGAGCTTAGTTCAATGGTTCAAATCCATTTCTGAACATAAAAGGGAGGGAACCACCCATGAGCCCACACATCAGAGAAGCACACTTGGGTCTTGCAGCAAGATGTTTGCCTGCACCCAGTGAGTTATTGGTGCTGGCTGCCGCTATAAAATGTTTATTGGGAAGGGAAGGGCTTGTACGTGCCCATCTCCACATCGCCAGCCCTGCTGAGGGGGTCTGGCTGAGCTGCAAGGTTGTTCCCGGGGGATGGAGGAAAGACGTGGAGACATTTGCTCATTGCCAGCAAGACCCACCTTCCCACACTGGGAAAGGTCCATGACTGCAGCTTTGAAATCCAAACAAGTAAACATTTCTTGTTCCAGAAATGTTGGTATTTAAAGAGAGAAAACTACGTCCAGAGGAAATGTTTGTTTGTGGACTGTCCCTCTTGTTTACCACGGCTGATAAGAGCTGCTTTTCAGCTGTGCCCTCCCTGCAGTTGGGATTGTAAGAGCTTTGGTTTTGCCTTTTTATTTTTAGGAGAGCAACATGCATCCAATGTGTGTTTTGATAATGATGCTTACAAATGTATTTATTCAAAACAAACACAGTAGGAAGCAACTACAAAGCAGACTGCTTTGGCAGCTGATGCAAAAAGGAGCTTGCTATTTTCGTGTGTTCGTGGTGGGATAGTCTTGCAACACGTCCATCCCACTCTATGCGTGTCAGGGCTTCAGGAGCTTCACCCCGGGATTTGGCCATGGCGAGCCTGTCCTGCATCATGGGCTTGGGGTGATTTATGTTTGGCTGAATGTAGCTTGTTGCCCCTGCACCACCTTGCAGCATCTCCAGGAATTTTTGGAGAGCTGTTGAGAGCATGTGTTGGCTGCATGGTAGCTGGGGTGACTCTGCAGACAGAGCCGTGTGCTGCTAGCGGGGCCAGCAGCATCCCTAGCAAGGCATCGCAGGAAGAGGAGAAACAGCAATAAGTTGCAGGGGCAAGTCACCCACATGCTGCCATCTGCAAACCAATTGCAGCCCTGTGCCCCCCCCGGTGAGTGCGCAGCCCCTTCAAAACCTCTCCTGAACCGAACTGCAGATGTTACTCGTTTAGGGGAGAAGGAAATTCAGCATTGTGGATTTTTTTTGCTTCCCCCCCAAAGCGAGCAGCAGGCGTGAAGCTGCCCCCTCCTCAAGGGTGGTTGTGGGAGCCAGCTGGGTGCTGCATGAATCCACTGTAGCCTTTCATTTGACTTGGATTTTACAGCTTTCTCGTGGAGCCTGTTCTGTGATAATCTTGCAAAAACAAACTCCTGCAAGACTTCTGGGGAAATGAGGTGACATAATGCCCAACTCAACAGCGTTTTGGAGAATTACCCTTGGGTGCTCTTGTTGCCTTGTGGGCTATGCCAAGCTGTCCTGTCTTCTCCCATGCAAAATGCTGGAGGAGGAGAACTGATGCAGTGTGGTTTTCTGCACATCTGCGTCTCCATCTAGCTTGGAGCCTTGCTATGTCTAGATTTTGGCAGCATCTTTGCCTTGCAATATCCCTGGTGCATCAGGTGCCCTCAGATGCCCGTGCAGGCTGTCTGCTTGGATGCTCATTTTCTCAGTGCAGGTAGAAAGCTGCTGTTTCAGTGGCCTCCACCTCTCCATTGGGTTTGGAGAAACCCAGCGCAGCACACTGAGGGGAGATGGTGTGTAGGACATGAGGCTGTAAACCTGGCTTCTGCAGGAGACCAAGCTAAAATGGGCCCTGCAGCTCATCCCAAAGCTGGCTGGTGGAGCTCGTCCAAGCGAAGAGGTTTCAAACAGTTCAGAGAGCCTGTCCCAAATGTGATACCGCTCTGAATCATTCCGATGGGAGCACAGACCCTGTGGGTTACCATGCCCGCTTTTCCAAAAGCCCTCCTTGCAACTCCCAAACCCCCCCTCCCAAACCAAAACTGAAAACAAAACAAACCTTGTAAACTCAGGAAAATTGCATTGCTGGAGAAACACATTCATTGAAGGTCTCTAACGCTGCTTTGTTTTAACCACAGCTTTAACAATGATAAGCTTTTGCATTAAATGCAGGGGAAGAGTAGTTTGGAAAGCTAGGAGGGCTTTTCTCTTTCAAGCACTCTGGTTATTTTGGCAATCAGGATGAGTTAAATTAAAATTGTTGAATGCAATAATATGTAGGAGGGTGACATCTTGAAATGTTTCTTAATTTTAAGTATGTATTTTGAGCAAATGTTTGTATGCTGAGGCTTGGGCTGGGGGGATTGAAAGGCATATTGGATTATATGCTATTTGGTCTGTGTAAGCAGTGGCAATTTATTGCTGCAGATGCATGTGATGCAACGCGCAAAGATTAGTTCTATCCTCTCTAAAGCATGATTATTTTGGGTCCTCTTTATACCTTAAATAGATATTCTTCTCATGTGATTTCCATCTTTTTGTGTCAACAGCCCAGGCTAAAGTTGAAATAAACATTGCATCAGCTTAATAGCACAGGCTCTGAAGAAATCTGCTCTCCATTATGGGGACTATTTGGAAGCCTTTTCATTTTACATTTCTTCAGTGTGCAATGCAAAGATCTCATGAATCCTGAAGCCTGCTCTCTTTCACTGGACCTTTCTTTGGCAGGTCAACATAGTTGATCAACACTGATGAGTCCCGTCCAGAACAGAGCATCAGTGTGGTTCATCGTGTTTAAATATCCCCCTTTTTCATTCATGGTGAGGATCTGTGGCCTCTTTCAGGGATATTTAGAAGTGAGCAGCTGTTAAAATTTGTTGTGGCCGTGCAATTTTTGACTCTCAAGCAGCGGATTTCTCCCTCCACTCGCTGTGGTGGTGAAGGATGCTGTAAACACTGCAAGCCATTGCGGGCCGTCTGGGGTTTTGGCATGGCATGGTAGCAGGAAGGTTGCCTGGTCATGTGCGTGTCCTCATATGGTTGGACTTGATGATCTTAAAGGTCTTTTCCAACCTAAATGATTCTATGATTCTCAACTGCTCTGCTCCCACAGCCAGTGCTGCCAGAGGGGAACAGGGATTTGGTGGAAGAGAGGACATCAGCACAGCCCTGTGGAGCAAGACCCTCTGCCACCTCCTCCCCTTTCCCTAATCTTGTTTGCATTTTTTTAATCATTTGCTCTTGTCAGGCTGTAGACCTGGTGCCAGAGCATTTAGCAGTTTGGAGTCAGTGTCATCCAAATGGTGGAAGATGCATGGGTAAATGTCGATAGAGATGTTTCTATCAAAGCAAACCTTAGCAAAATGAATGATTTTGCTCTTAATGAATTTGTAGGCTGGAGTCAGCAGGACAGGATGGTGTGACTGGCGAACGTGGTGTGTCTGTTCTTGTGGCTTGGTTTGAATAGCTTAATGCAGACTTAAATATTGGAAAACTCTTGTTTGAGACCTTTTGCACCTCTCTTACAGCATCATCATGACAACAGAGAAGAGTCTAGGGGCGGACGCCGACAATTCGGAGCAGCAGCAAGCCAAGGAGGAGGAAGGAGCTGCTGAAACACAAAAGCAAGAGGCTTCCCTAGAGGAAGGGGCTCAGCAGACGTCGGAGGGACAGCCTGCAGCGGGGCAGAAGCAGAAGGCCTCCAACGGCGATACACCCACACACGAGGAGCAAAGCAAGAAGGAGCGCCGCACCTCTGAGGGCCGAGGTCTCTCCCGCCTGTTCTCATCCTTTCTCAGGAGGCCCAAGTCTCAGGTGTCCGAAGAGGACAAAGACACTGATGTTCCTAAAGAGGCGGGAGGTGACCAGAAAGACCCGGGTTTAGGAGCCAGCCCTGATGAAGACATCCTGGTGAAAGCCCCAATTGCAGCTCCTGAGCCTGAGCTCAAAACTGATCCATCACTAGATCTCCATTCCTTAAGCAGTGCAGAAACACAGGTAAAACACCCTGCGCTGTGTGATGCGCTCCCTTCTGTTCTTGAAAATGTGTCCTTTTAGCCAAAACTATAAAAACCTTCATATCCTAGGATAGTAAGCTTGATCAGAAAAACTCATGGGATGTTAAAAAGGCTCTTGTCAGCTCTCTGTGTTGCATCGCATACTTCCAACTCTTGCATTCCTGTATCAGACTGTGCTGCAAAGTACCTGCTCCTGAAATTGTGCTCACGCTTCACAGCCCTGTGCTGACTCTTTACTCTGCTGAGGCTTGGGGAGTCACATCAGAACTAGGGTTCAGATTCATAATTCGTGACAGAGCAATTGCTCATTGGGATGTCCTTGGTGTGTGCAGAATAAAGGCAGGCCAGTGGTGTGAGGTGCAGATTGCATGAGGATGTGGATTTGGGAAAGGATTTCTTGAACTTCGAGGAGCGCAAGTGTGGCGTTTCAGGACTTGGTCGTTTGTTCAGTCCAGGCTGGTGCTGAGCCTGCCAAAAACAAATACTTTCTGCTTATGCATCATGTAGACAGGGATTTCTGCACAGCACGTGGGCTGAGCCCAGCTCCTCGTAGCTGTCTGATGTCTACTCTTTACAGCCAGGGTCATTTTTCATGCAAAATTTAAAGTTTTTAAAGCATGATAGAAACTGAGGCAGACACACCTGCAGGGAGACATTCACAAAGCTGCAGGTGGTTATTGATTTGGTGGTATTGGATGTCCTCTCTTACTCCTTGGGTAATTGCAGCTCTGCTGTTACTAGTGCGGAGTTAGACAAAGGTGAGTGCCCCTTGTCCCGAGATGGGGATTTCTTACAACCCAATGAACCTGTGTGTATTGCTGGAGTCATAGCACATTCATGGTAAAATCTGGATTACTTACCCCACTGCCTTAAGTTTTGAGTGGGCTCTAGAGAGGTATTACATATCTGCAAACTCTGACTTTTGGAGCAATACTTTATGAGTTAGAGCGTGGCCAGCTGTAAGCAATAATTGTAAATCCACCTCCTTAAAATTACGAAGTTGTAGAGAAGGTAGTAGGTAACACCTTCTTCTTTCTTTTCCCAAATTTCTGAGCCTGTGAAAACCATGGGATGATCTCTGCTCGTGTTTTGTACCTCTGAGGGTTGAGATTAGCAGAATGGGGAGGAGCTGGAAATTTTCATGCAATTTCAGCCCAGAAATTGTGTCTTGAAGAGGAAATGCATGATTTCTTTCTCTATTTAACTTTGATGTGCTGCTTCTGAGCGCATGTGTACCCACAGCCTTCCTTCACCATGGGCTGTTTGTTTCAGACGAAGCATTTGTGCTTTTTTTTTTTTCTAGTTCTTATTTTAGATCAACGTCAGTGGCTTTTTGAACTGTGACACTCGGCAGATATTTCTGCTGTGAAAGCATTTGCGAGGTGCTGCCTGTTTGATAAATGCTGACCGACGGGCATTACGAGCTTTGACTGATTCCCTGTTCCTGATTGTCCCGGCCCTGCTGGAACAGAAGTCAGCAGCTTGTGGACATTATTTAGTTTTTAAATACCTCCGTGCAGTTGTGCCTGGGTGTGATTTCATGAGATGCGATGGGCTGAAAAGACAGGGTTTACTCTTCCTCTGCCGCGGCTGCGTGTTCCTGCTGCATCGAGCCACTTCCAGCACTTGTCAGAGCCTGCCGTGAACTCGTTTAACCTGCTGAAATGGCAGTGGAAAAAAAACAACAACCCAGCTTCCTTCCTCCTCCTGTTCCCGAACTCCATCTCTTTCTGCTATTTTAGTGAATTAAACTGGCTTGCAAAGTGCTTCAGTAGGCAAAGAGAGAGTGGTATGAAGGCTGCCTTCCCTTTTTGGTGGCAGAGAGCTGCTTGATCAGCTCCGATGGCTGTGAAATCTCAGCACTGACTCCCCCTTTTTAATGCCACTGCTGCTATACTGGGGGCCGGTGTGCTGGAGCAAAGCCCATCACCCAGGACAGCAGTGGGAACATGGGGGCATGTGCAGTGGGTGCACTGGGTGTCTTGCCTAGGAGGGGAAAAATTTACTAGTTCAAAAGGTGTTGTCATTAAGACCATGAAGATTTGCATGATGTCATCTGCCCTGATTTCTCTAATCAACCCTTTTTCCTTTTTTATTACATCCTTTATTAAATGAAGACTTGAGAATGACTTGAAGGGCTTTAAAAATTAATATCATTACCGTGCTCACCCAAGCTGCCACTCCAGGTCCCGGGTTACACATTTAAGTCAGACAACTAATTCTGGGGTGAAATCCCAGCCCTGTAGTGCACCTATGCAATGCTTGTTTCATGTGATGGTTTTTTTGCTTGACACATCTAAATTGCAATTTGGGTGATGTGGGGGTTTCAGCCTGCGCAGGAGGAGAGGAGGGACGACCAGGAGCCGGACAGCAGAGACCTCGGGGGCAAGGAAGGAGGGGAAGCGAAGGAAGAGTGCGCCAAGCCAGAGCCGAAACAAGAGACTCCAGAGACCAAAGCAGAGAAGGATTTGAAAACTGCCCAGAAAGCAGTAAAAAGACACAGAAACATGTACTGCAAAGTTGTCTTGCTGGATGACGCCATTTTTGAGTGTTCCGTGGATGTAAGTACTTTTGGGGTTTGTTTCTGCTTTGCCTCTTTTCCCTCTCCCTTCTCCTCCCCTTGAAAAATCACCGCAAACACGATTTAACAGAGGCCTAATTTTCTGCCAGTGAATTACATGACAGGCTTTACTGCAGAACAATCTTGCTGTAAGCTGTAGCAACTTATTTAGTATGTTGTAAAAAACTCTTGGTGCCTCGGAATGTTTTGTTTTTTTTTTTAATTGTTCTACAATTTCCAGGGTTCCTTGCTTTGTAAAGGTGGAGGGAAGTTTAAAAAAAAAAAGAAGTTATCTTACTTGCTGTTCATCTTCTCTCTCATTTGTATCCCAGACTAGAGTTTAGGGTTTTGTGTTAGTTTGGGATTGTCTAAATAACTTTTGCCCCTTTCCTTTGAATAAAATAGGTTGTCAAATTGATTTGTGCTTTTCTGTTCAACCAAGGTACCTTTGCCTATCAGGCTGCTGGCTAACATAGCTCCTGGAGCTTGGATGTAAAGAAAAACATGCTGTGTTTAGCCTGCAGTTGAATATATTTGCAGTAAACAATTTAAAATTATTATGTTGTCTTACAGCACTGCAAACCCCTTCATCTGAGAGCTTTTATTCTGCTTTATTTTGTGCATTCCCTCACAGGGCTGTCTTGCTGTCAGGGCAATAAAAAGCTAGCAGAAATCCCCATTTCAGTATTGAAGTACTTGTCCGGAATATTAATAATCCGGTACTTACCATTCGAGCATACTTCCATCAGCTTGTTTTTCCCCAGTCCCGCTGGCTAAATGGGCCATGAGAGGGTATGTGGGCACAGGGCTCCTTGTGAAAGCAGTTACCTTGGGTGATCCTGGGCAAGTAGGTCAGCACCGGCCGTTTGTGTAACAGCGTTGCTGTTGTTATTGCCTGGGATCAACTCGGAGCATCACTGCTCTGATCGCCTTCCCCTTTGCTAGGGATTTTGTGTGCAGCCCTGGAAAGGAAACTGTTCCCCGAAATGCTGGCAGCTTGCTGTGGCTTTGTGTACGAGTTTGCTGCAGCAACGCCTTCAACTACCAGCAGGCTGCACAGACACTGGTGGTGGGAGAGCTGGTGGTGGTGTGGTTGGTCCTGACTTGAGCAGGACATTAGAAGTCTCTTTCTGTAGGTCCAGAGGATTGCGGTGAGCACTGCAGAGAGGGTTAGGAGGGGCTGCTGTGTCGGTGAGACCCTCTTGACTTGACAAGTACCCTTGGCTTTAACGCCAGTATAATTCTACACTGCCAATTAAGACTTAATTGAGAAGGAATTGCAAAGGTGTAGGCAAAGACCAGCACAAATGCCTTTATTCAGGAAGAAGAAGAAGAAGTGCTTTCAGACATCCTTTCCAATTGACAGCCATGGAAGGTTTTTAATTCCTATGTCTTTAAATGCCAATTCCTTAAGAAATATCCAGGCTAACACATGTACTATGTTACCTATAGAGTGACAATGTATGCACTGAGGATCTTACAGCTGAAGGACTGGAATAAAACAAGGCTATGTTTTTGGATCAGTTGCCGTGCAAATATGACTAAAAGGAGAGATGTGGGCACAAGTGATGCATTAGTAAAGCTTATTTTGCGTCACTGGAACCGTACTTTCTTTTTAGCAGACTTCAATAGAATTAGCTGCTCCTGGTTACCATAGTTTTGTGCCTCAGGGATGTTTTCCTTCATGCTTTTGGACTAAAAGGGTATCTGTTCCTAGGGCCAGTTCACTTCTGCAGGATTTGGGGGGGGTGGAAAGAGGAGACAGGAATTCTCAAGTGTATTTCTTGAGGCAAGAAGTTGTGTGCGAAGCAGCTTTCGGTGCGTAAGGCAAAACTGGAGAAGCTAGGTTTCATCAGCAGATCGGGTTGATGAAAAGGCCATGGAAATGGTGGTCTTTGGTTCTGAGCCGCTGTTTCTTTTGTGACCCTGCTAAGCCAGGTTGCCCCCAAGATGGGACTATAGCAGTGGGTTGTAGCAGCAGTTTCATACCCTGCATTGATCATCTTTCGATAAATGCTCAATTGTATGACAGCCTGGAGCTGGGAGGTATCAGTGCAGTAGGTGTAGTTTGGGAGGTAAAAACCATACAAATCCTTGGTGTTTATGGAGTCGTGTTTAGAAGCTCAGCTTTGTGGAGCTGGTGGTAGCAGAGAGAGACGCTGCAGTTCCCATTGCCTCTCTGGTTTGAATTTTTATGCCTGATGCTCTTTCCTATAAGGGGTGCTTGCTCAGAAGTGGCCAGGAGATCTGATTTTGAGCTACTCGGGACTTTTTTCCCTCTTGGCAGTGTATAGTGTGGTTTGATTACGTTCCCTTTCTCCCCTCTCCCATGAATGAGAGCAGGCAAAAATCAGCCTGTCCTACAGAATTTCTTTTGTATGAATTGGTGTGAATTTTCTTTTTGCAGAAACACGCCAAGGGGCAGGATCTACTTAAAAAAGTCTGTGACCACCTCAATCTCCTGGAAGAAGACTACTTTGGTTTGGCCATATGGGACACACCGACCTCCAGGGTAAGCAACTGCGGTTGTGTGGTGTTCTGTACCCGGGTGGGTTCAGCTCTTCCGAAGGAGGTTCATCTCCCCTGGGGAGGAGGTAGTGCATGAGCTCTTCTTAAAACTCCTTTTGGTGTCGTCCTCAAAAAAGGACTAAAAGGGTCATCACAGAGGCAGAAATTGTGAATAAATGACTACAGGAGTGTGGATTTTAGTGAAAAAGCTACATGAACTTGTATCTTCACCTGGAGAAAATTCATTATATTAGTTTACTGCAAAAAGATGCCATTAATTTTTAAAGCTGTAGCTCAAGAAGTTAGAGGAAGATAAGGCTTTTCTCACTGTACAAAAGCAGCAGGTTTTTTTAATTGTGATTTTAAGAATAGGTTAGCTACTCCTAGGCTATAGAAGACGAGCCTGAATGTTGACATACTGCAAAGGGACTTCACAGTCCTGGAGCCTGTGTTCAGCAAAGGTGCAAGGCTAAGCAGTCAGCAGGAGTAAAAGCTGGCTGCCCTGGCATGGGTGTCAATTTTTTGTAAGGTTTGGTCAGAGCCATCCAGAGCAGTTTTGAGTTGAGGCTTTGCCTTGCAAAAGAATGCATGTGACTATTCATAACAAAACTCTTACTCATATGGTTTCAGTTTAAGGTCTTTGTTTGGTTAGGCTCAAGCAGTGTCTTTATCTTTTAAACCCTTGGTTACGCTTTAACTCAAGCAATTGCTCAAACTCTGTTTCATGAAGCTAGCCAAAACTGTGCTAAATTGAAATTAAGGACCCATTTTTATGTCCTTTAGTCCAGTTACGTTGGTCCACATTCTGACTGTTCCTGTGCTTCACCTACAGCAATCACTTATGGGCCATGGTACTACGGCTGACAGACATCTGTCATTAAATACTTAATAATTGCAAGTGTGAATTTTTAATACACAGGCGAAGTAACACCCCATCACTACTTGAGTCAGGCAGAGCTCTGTCTTGGATTTGTTTTACTCTCTCTGGTGTCTTACTATTTTCTTGTATGTGAAATTTGCTTCCATGTATATAGCCTGGATTTTTTTACTCTAGTAGTTTGTTGTGCTTGCAGAGGGAGGGATAGGTGTACTTTTAGATCCAATTAAGAGCAAAAAGAGTTTAGCTGGAGCAGCTCAACTTCTCACACTTGTGCTGTGGGTAGCTCACTGCTGCATCTCCCGGACCTCTGGGACTTGCTCTTCTCATGTCCAGGTGTGCTAGCATTGATTCTTCCAAATGCAAAAGCATACACCTCCTTCGCCCCAAGCTGACGAGGGCTAAGGAGCTGTGCAGCTTTTTAACCATAGGGACTGAAAACAGATACTTTTGTCAGATTTGTGTCCCAGAGCTGGGAGCTGAGTATGGTAAAGCCACTGTGCATGGGTTTAGTGCCAGTGGAGAGTAAGCTGCTCGGTGGAAGTCTGGTTTGCTCTGATGGGGAAAACCACCATTTTGGGGTTTTTTTGGGGGAGCCTTTCTGGTTATGTTTCATCGAACTTCAAAATCTGAAGCTCCATCTCTCTCCTGCTGTAACTTCAAACAAGACCCAACACTTGATTTGCTGATTCACAAGTAGAAATGATCTTAATAGGAAACCAGTGGAAGAACTTTTGCACCTCACCTGCAGCTGTGTGGAGCAGGTGGAGATGCACGTGTATATACCTGGACAGGGAAGGGTTGTATGCGGGATTGTCCACCTTGATATTTAGGGAATAAACATTTCTGAGGATGGGCATTTTCCCACATGGGAATAGCAGAGGGTGACAGTGGGAACAGGAGATTGTGACAGTGGATAGAGCAGCTGGTCAGCACCAAAGGAGCTTGATGTTTATGCTGCTCTGAAAGGGAGGATTGTTTCCCACCGATTCATGACACAGTGTGGATAAAAGTGCTGTTAATTGCTGTACCCATCATTGTCCACTGGATCAGGCAGCATGAGTGCCGAGGATGCATAACTGCACCCCGGGCTCGGCTGCCCAAAACCCAGCTGTTATCACTGCAGTAATGACCAGTTGTGGCACCAGCGTGGATGTAGAGATGCTCTGCTTGAAACAGTGGCCCTAAAAAGAGAGCAAGTGGCATGTGCACCTTTCTAATGGATTTTGTATCCCCAGTTTTATAGGTTAGAGGAGCAAGCTTATAAAAAGATAAGATTAAATGTAAGTATCGCTGTCCCCCTGCCATGAAGTTACGTGTCCTGGTCAAGACAGATTAACTTGGGGGATTCAATGAGTTAATTCCTTCACCTCGGGAGACCTGGACATCCAAATCCTGCTCAGGGCTTGTGAAAATGAAGAATGTGGTTTAATGTAGCCTCTTCAGGAGGGCTGTTAGCACTGTGCCATCCCCTTCAGCGGGGCAGACCCTGACCGCTGCAAAGGGAAAGGCTCAGGCTGGATGTGCTGGGAGTTGCTCAGACTGTGCTGGCAAAAGCAGGAGTTGTTTTTTGAGGCTTATATTGCACCACTGTCCCACAAAACCCCAAATTACAGAGGGGAGGAAAAAAAAGGATATATTTCTAAATTTGTAGCTGAGATAATTACTAGAAACTTGAGTCATACTTAAAAGAGACGAAGTTTATGTCACACTTCTGTAAAAGATTCCAGCCTTCCCCAGCGATTGGATGTTTTCACTCGTATTTCAGTGATTAGGTCGTTAAAAACCATAGCTAATAATAGAAAGTCTTGGTGATCTTTGTTCTGAATAGGGTAAGTATGGAACAGGGTGCCTAAAATGAATGCAAACATCCTATTTGCCTGTTTTTAAAGGTTCTGGAGAAAAAAAAAAGTGTTGCACAAGTGCCCGTCGTAGCTGGATGTAGCTGCAGCCGTACTTGCTGCTATGTCCTTGCAGCCCTCACATGCTGCTTTTTTTTTTTTTTTTCTCCTGTTCCTCGTGCCTCCCCTGCAAGTACCTGGTAGGTGAAGGGTTGGAAATGCACCCACCGAGACCACAGACTGGAGTAAAAGTTGTAAAAAATGTACTGTCTCTCCAGTTTCCATGGCTGCATTCATGTCAAATGTTGTCTTTTTGCCGTATTTTTAGCAATTTGCAGTTTCCTGTGGTGTTTCTGGGATGTCTGTTAAACTGTGAATGTTTTTATCCTCTTACAGACGTGGCTGGATCCTGCCAAAGAAATAAAAAAACAGGTTCACGGTAAGTAGATTGAATTTATGATGTGGGTGTGTGTGGTTTCTCCCTGCTTTCCTAAATAAGCATGGTTTTGGCGGGCCATCCAGGGGGCCCAAGGATGGGTGAGAGTTCAAGTGAGGGTGTCTGGCAGGGATCAGGACAAATTCAAGCAGTTTGTGCATCCTTTCTCTTCTTAAGTACTTAGTGATGCTCTAGATTTAGGAAAAAAATGTAATTTCCTTGGGAAAACATAGCTTGGGGTGTGTTTGCCCTATGCAAACCTACGCTGTCCTTGCTACCATGCGATGCTGAAATGGGAGATCTGCTCTCTGTTGGAGGATGGGAGAATAGGTGTCGGTGAGAACCATTTAAATCTCAAAGGAGACTGGGAGAGCCCGAGCAAAATTGTATGCTGTAGCAAGGTTTTATGGACTCTGAGGCTGTTTTGGGGTCCAAATAGGAGTACTGGAATGGTAAATGGCTTGAATAGTATCAGGGCAAATACCAGATGCTCTCCAAAGTCGTATTTTAAGGTCTGCTAGCACTGAATTAGTTCCCTCAAGATGAGAGCAGTGTCAAAGTTAAATAAATTTGAGAGGCTTTTGTTTTCTCTCAGGAGCAAGTCTGACTGCTTTGAAAGTAAAATACCGTTTTACATATGCTTTTGGTGGGGGGCACAGAACAAAGTGTGTCATTAAGTACAGATTAGGGGGGAAAATGCCTCAGGGCTATGGAGTAGGAAAAGCTCCTGCTCTAACCAACTTCTTTTTGAATCGATAGCAGGATGTGTGTAAAGGGCATGAGCTGCTCCGGTCATGCCGTGCAGGTAAAATTCAGCTCATAAGTGTAATGAGCAACCTGCTATGGAATCTGATCCCCTGAGATGGGTTAAATGGCAAATTATTTGAGTTTACTTGAATATATGTTGAATGTACATAGGTAACCTCTGCTACCTAAAATGTCTCCTTGGAATAACTTGTTTTGAACTGCGTGTAATGAAAACAACATGCCTTGTGTTTAATCCCTGTTATGGCATTGCATAAGAAATAAATCCATGAATGCTACGTCCCCCCTTGTCCCTGTTTGAGACTGCGATAAATCTCTGAGGAAGTTAAGTGCAGGGGTGTCTTCTCCTTCTGAAATAAGTATTATTTTGAACTAGTGTTAAGGGGCACAGCAGGGGGGAGTTATAACTATGCGAATTACTTTGAGTGCTTAATGGGTCAGTCAGGTCTATTTTCTGCAGGTAAACATGAGAGAGCAACCCCTTCAGCTGTGTCACCTAGACTGTCCATACCATATATAATGCCAATTCTAGGTGCAATTGTGTGGATTCTCACTCCAGTTAATGCCCGTAACAGTGCTGTACAAGGTTTACAACAAGCTGTATTAAAGCATTTAGGTTTGGACTTGTAAAGCTCTTTCTGTCTTGGTGCTTGCTGGTTTCATCCAGAGATTGATGCTTGTATTGTGCAGAGTTTAAACTGTGGTCTGACCACCCCACCACAGTGCATTAGGCTGCTGAGTGAATTAGCACATCTGCTCTTTACGAGAAATTTGAAAATTGGGTCGAGTGATAAAACAGTACTAATTCACTAACGTATAGCACATGCCTGACCTCTCTTCATGAATCCTTTTCAATCAATGAAAAATATGTAATTTAGCCTCTTAGCAATGAATTTATTTTTTTCCACAAGTTGTGGTTTATTCATATGTATTTGCCTGCTCTGCTTTGTTTTCTCCTGCTTGTATCTTAGCTCCTGTAAATGAAATTGTATCTTATACCGTCTGCTAAGCAGCAGCTAGCTGTGCGAGCGAGCAGTATTAAAATCAGTATTATGATCTGCTGGCTGTATTTTGAAGATCAGATTGGATATTCCCAGCTTTTTTTGTAATGACTGACTATCACCAAGCTGTTCTGGTGTGCTTATTTTTCTCAACCTCTTCTTTGTAATTGCAGGAGGCCCCTGGGATTTTACCTTCAATGTCAAGTTTTATCCACCGGATCCTGCGCAGCTGACAGAGGACATAACCAGGTGAATTATCTGGGACTCTTGCTGCCAGCCAGGGGGCTCAACTCAGCAAAGCAGTGAATATTGAACAGAAATTTTTAATATTTGAGTGTTTTTCCATCCTTCAGCAAGGAGATCAGATATCTTAACAGTTCGAAGGGTTTTTTGTTTGTTTTTAGCGGATGTGTGGGATGCTCCCGCTCTCCACTGTAGTCAACATGTGTAAAACATCATCATTTATAATCCTGGCATGGATGTGTTTGTATAGAAAAGTAAATTTTTATTTTGAAACAAGATTTTCTGATCATCAGTGTCCTCTACTCCATTTGCAAGAGTGGAGGTGACCTTAAGTCCTCCTGTTCTCCATGCTGTTTATCGTGGGAATATTACCCCATAAGTAAAAATACAGGTAGAAATTAGAAACAAGCATCATGTTGCATTCATCAGTGGCATAAAAAAAGAGATTCTGTTTGATCCTCCAGTTTCTTAAGTTTCTCTATGCTCTCTGTAAATAGTATTTTGCTTCCCTGCCGCCCCCCCCCAGGTATTACTTGTGTCTTCAGCTTAGACAAGACATCATTACGGGGCGGCTGCCCTGTTCCTTTGCGACTTTGGCTCTGCTGGGTTCGTACACAGTCCAGTCCGAGTTGGGAGACTACGATCCTGAACTACACAGCCCGGATTACATCAGTGAATTTAAATTGGCCCCAAACCAGACAAAAGAGCTCGAAGAGAAGGTTGTGGAGCTTCATAAAACATACAGGTAAGGTGTGACAGCTGGAGGACTTGTTTGTGCACAGCAGCCTGAAATAAAGGAAATAGTGGGGCTTTCTGGTATTTTCCCCACCTCTGTTGTATGCTTTTGGTTTCCTGCTGCACCATTTTTTTTGTATTTGCAATAGAAGCTTTAGCAGTAAGGTGTGAATTTTCAGCTATTGAGAATATCAGTTTTTTTAAAAAGATCTGATACTTTATAATAAAATCTTTCTAGAAGCTAGAATTCTTTTTTCCTACATGAAGAAGAAACTATGTTTTTAGGAAGCAGATGCAAAGTCTTGCAATTGTTTATTAACAGGTATTCTTTTTCAACAGTATAGCTGTGAAAGTGGGTTTTATTTCATGTGAAAATAGAAGGTTTGGTTGTTTTAACCTTGCCCTTTGTCTTTTTTTTTTTATGTGCTTTGAGATTTATGTAATTTTTGGATTGCAATCTGGTTGGAGCAGATCTCATCTCTTTGTCTATACACTGTACCCTACAGTGTGTTTGGGGTTTTCTGCTGCCACATTTAATGAGTAACACTTTTCTAACATGGAAGTATTCCAGATGATGCAGGAGATATAAACCTGCAGTTAGGCTGTCCTCCTTGTGTTTGCCAGCACAGCCATGACCTGGGCAGATGTCTCTTGGTCAGGTAGGGTTGAAGGACTCCTGGGAGTCTCCCTGGTACCAGATTAAAGGGTGACAGTAACTGAACCTCTTCCTCATCTTATTCTGAGCTTCTTTTCCTGGATGCTCTCGAGTGCTTGGATTGCAGGAGCTGTGTGGAGCTGTGCGCTCGCCAGCGCAGAGGGCTGGCATGGATTGCGGCCAGCTGGCAACTTCTGCACCCTCCCAGAGATAGATTTGGGTTTTAGGGGGGGGAAAAAAAGCCCATAAAACCACTTGGTGTTACCGAGGCCTTCAACCAGCAGCCCCTTGACCTGTGAAAAGCTGCTGGCTGATGCACTAATAATGAGAACAGAGCAAAGATGAGACCTTCTCGCAAACAGATGGGAACTAATAACCTGAGTGCAGTAGGGAAGGGTGGACGTGTGCCCCTGGCTGTGACCGAAGCTACAATTAACACCTCGCTCAACCCCGCAAATCAATACTTTAAATTGATTCCCCTCCATTTGCACTGAGAGGAGAGGAAATGAGGGAAAATAAGTACTGGGCCGCTGACAAGCTTCATGACTTGAAGTCAAAGGCCGTTAGCTGTGCTAGAAGTGGCAGATCACGTTGCTGAATTATTCATGGCTTCATTAGAAGGATACTTCAAAGTATAGGATGTAGTTATATTTAATCTGCTTGTGTATGCAGGAGGAAGCAACATGTACCCATTTAATTTCTGGTCCATATTCTGTGAACATTAAACCGTCAGAGGGTTTTCAGTGGGAAAACTCTGCTAAACCATGCTCCATCTCTTGCTACTTTATTTGCAAAGCACATGGCACACGCCAGAGGTGACAACTGCTCTTGGATCCTTCCTAGAGGATTGTCCTTACAGTTGTCTTTGTCTGCCATGTCTCCCACCACTAAAACCTCTATTTACATCGCAAGCAAGATGTATGCAAGTGCTCAGTAAGGAAGACATCAAAGCAGGGAACAAAATGAAATGTATACAGCTGAATACTCTCCCAACAGAGCTGTTAGATGTACCTTGTACACCAGAAACTTATTAACAAGGGCACTTCAATAACGTTGATAATGGCCTCCATTATCAGGATGTTTCTGTTAAGCGAAGTTGTGTTGGGTTGCCTCTCCTGCAGACAGGGTACCATCTGTTCCCAGAAAATGTCTCATTCATCTGGTCCGCCCCAGTAGGAATCATTGCTAAGTGGTCTCAGCTGTCCTTGTGTTTGGTTTGGAGAACAATAGCTGGGTTTGGGGGGGGTCTGGAGGCAGGAGGTTGGGGAGGACAGTACTTGCCACCCTCTGCCTTCAGCTGAATTGGTGTTTCTTCCACTGAATCAAGTTTTGGACCCCGTACTGCACTTCCTCACCTGATAACTTGCTTTCTTGTCTGGGGTCTGTACAGCTCCACAGAAATAGGGTGCATCTGTTTTATGAGGATGTCTCAAAGCACAAATCTGTGGATTCAGAGCAATTTAATAATTCATCATCTGGGCACAAATCTGTTTGTATTGAAATCAAAGGAAAATCTAACGAGTAAATGGTTATGTGAAGTGTGATCTGTCCCCTCCTAAAAGCAACAGTTAGGAGATTACTAAATCCTTTCTCTCTTTCCCCAGATCCATGACTCCAGCCCAAGCAGACCTGGAATTCCTTGAGAATGCAAAAAAGCTGTCTATGTATGGAGTCGACCTTCACCAAGCCAAGGTGGGAATCAGTGTGTGTGCACACCTGCCTGTGGATTTTGTAATTTGATTATCCTTCCCTTGCAGGAGCAATTTTACCTGTTTCAGGAGGCTTCTTTTGAAATATATAGGAAGTGTGAAAACACAGACACACAACAGAAATGCCTCAAGTATTCTTGCAAGAGAAGCAATTCTTCCTGATTGCTTATTATTTATATATTACAGGAAGCTTTACAAAGCTACTGATGTAGACAGGTCCTTGCTCTGAGGAACTTAGAATATAAGGCTCTGACCCTGCCAGGTGAGCCACTCTGCTCAGGGAAATGCAGGATAGACTCTAGATGAGCCCTCTGAGCAAACAGCATCTCAGGAGAGATCAGCAGAAGGGAGGAGGTTGTAAGGAGAAACGTGAAGGAAAAGCAAGCCTGGCCCTGGCTGCACAGGGAGCTGGAAGCTGAAGTCTGGGTGGTGGGGATTTGAATTCAGGGGAAGACCAAAGGGTTAATTTGGAAGGCAGACATTGACCTGAAACTTGTAACCCTGACACTGCTTAAATCCTCATCGGCTTTCCCAGGACTTGGAAGGAGTAGATATCACTCTGGGAGTCTGTTCCAGTGGCCTTCTTGTTTACAAAGATAAACTGAGAATCAACCGCTTCCCTTGGCCCAAAGTCCTGAAGATTTCCTACAAACGCAGCAGCTTCTTTATTAAGATTCGGCCAGGGGAGGTATGTTCTGACTTTTTTGTGCTCATGTCTTCTTTAATTGTCTTCTGATTATCACCAACGTGTATGCTTTACTAAAACAAAGTAGGAGGAGGGAGCAAGCTTTTCTCTGAATGAGCATTTTACACTCTACAGGGTTTCTGATCTTGGCTTGGTATTAAGTTCAGGTAGAGCCCGCTGACCTTGCTGAAGCTATAAACCAGCCAGTGACAATTTAAACAACGTGTCATCCAGCACCACCTCCTGGCACCGCGTGGTATTCCCAGCATCCAGAGGAAACCAGTGGGAAGTTCACAGTTGAAATTGGGAGAGGACTAAGTCCTTTTTTGGAAATGGAGCAAGACAGAGGCTCTTTGTCTCACTTTCATTTAAAAAAAAAATTTAAAAAATACAGACACATACCTTTTCACTTAGACTGCAGCAGGCAGGGGGTGGCTGCCCTGACGCTGCCTCCTGTGAACAGGGAGATCCCTGGAGCAGCCTGATCGCTGGAAACTCGGTGGGGAGAGAGGCTACAATAGAGGTCTGTCTCTTTCCTCCTCTTCTTCCTCCTCCTGCTTTGACTGCCATAACCCAGCCTTGCAGGGAGGTCAGTTTTTGACCCCATCCCGCAGCTGGGCAGTATGACAGGGTGTCATGGTTTAACCCCAGCCGGCAACTGAGCACCATGCAGCCGCTCACTCACTCCCCCCACCCAGTGGGGTGGGGGAGAGAATTGGGAAAAAAGTAAAACTTGTGGGTTGAGATAAAGGCAGTTTAATAGGACAGAAAGGAAGAAAATAATAATAATTATAATAATAATAACAATAATAAAATGACAATAATAATAATGAAAGGATTAGAATATACAGATCAAGTGACACACAATGCAATTGCTCACCACTTGCCGACCGATGCCCAGTCAGTTCCCAAGCAGCAATAGCCTGTCCCAGCCAACTCCCCCCAGTTTATATACTGGGCACGGTGTGACACGGTATGGAATACCCCTTTGGCTAGTTCAGGTCAGCTGTCCTGGCTGTGTCCCCTCCCAACTTCCTGAGCCCCTCCAGCCTTCTCGCTGGCTGGGCATGAGAAGCTGAAAAATCCTTGCCTTAGTATAAACACTACTTAGCAACAACTGAAAATGTCAGTGTGTTATCAACATTTTTCTCATCCTAAATCCAAAACATAACACTGTACCAGCTACTAGGAAGAAAATTAACTCTATCCCAGCCAAAACCAGGACACAGGGGGTAAATGAGTCTGAATGGCTGCAAAACCCATGGCACGCTCCTCTGCAAATCCCAGTGCGTCCTGAGAGATGCCCGGGCTTGTGGCCAAGCCCTTTCTTTTCTCAGACCTGAGCTCCTCTTGCACGTTGTGGAGTGAGTTCAGCTGCTCTTGGGCTAGACCAGCAGCTTGTGCCACAGCAGAACAGGTCGATGGGGACTGGACTCCTGCCACATTTTTTTCTTACTATACCTAAATAACTTCTATTTTCTGCAGCAAGAACAGTATGAGAGTACAATTGGGTTCAAGCTACCAAGTTACCGGGCAGCGAAGAAGCTGTGGAAAGTGTGTGTTGAACATCACACGTTTTTCAGGTGGGTTTTCTAAATGGTAGGCTTGCCTTGAATAACTAGTGCTTTAGATTAGCTGCTGAAAATGAGCACTCCTTCACTGTTCCTTAGGGTTTTGCAAAAATTGGAGTGGAATGGTTGCAGAGACATAAGTGTTTATTGCAATAAATTTCTAGGCAGCTTCCACTTCATAAGATACATAAGACAGAGGTCTTATAGCTTATGTAGATGTGGGGCTTAATATTAGTGTGTGTTGTTTTGTTAATCGAGTGTATGCAGAGACTTCTTTAATTTGTATTTTAATTTCTCTTTACCTGCCTCTTCCTGGATCTGGAGGTATGATTTTTAAATTGTGCGTGTGGTTTTCAGGCTGACTTCCACTGAGGCCATCCCGAAGAGCAGGTTCCTGGCGCTGGGCTCCAAGTTCCGCTACAGCGGCCGGACGCAGGCGCAGACGAGGCAGGCGAGTGCCTTGATTGACCGACCCGCTCCCCAGTTCGAGCGGACGGCAAGTAAGCGAGCCTCCAGGAGCCTCGATGGAGGTGAGTGTGGTGCCTCTTCCCTCTCTGTGGCTGGATTCAGTAGGATGCTGAAATACTCCTTAAATACCACCTAAATTCCCTGTTTTCTTTTAAAAAAAGAAAGCATAACTTCTCACTTTTAATACAAGACCTGGATATAAAATGCAAACCGATAGTACTAGCAAGAACTGACTGACAAAAAGGATGTAGGTGGGTGCTGAAGACTTATGGCAAAGTTCTGGTTGTAAAGATATTTCCTCATTCAATCTCAACGCATTTTCCTTTTAGCAAATCAGGAATTAAGCTATTCTAGGATTTGTTTTGTTTAACGTGGATTCTTAAATTATGTAGTTTTCCTTGAGGGGGGGATTTTTTTGCCACAACTGTTGGAAACTTTTTCAGCATCTGTTAAAGCGATGCTAATGTTGAAGTTTGTGGCATATCAATCAGGTGGGCTCATTCCTGACATTTTGAAGAGCCAGATAGCAGCAGGCTAGAGGAGGTGAGGCATGGAAGAGGGAGTGCCTAAGTTTGCTGCCTTTGATCTGGATCACGGGGTGCTTGTAAAATTAGGATTCAGGGAAAGGGGAGCATTCCTTTGCACCAGGGGCACCTGATGGAGCAGGAACAGCATTGCTTTGAGCCCTGAGGTTGTGCTACAACTCAGGAGGGAGCAGGGCTCTCCCAGTGCCCTGTGGCCAGCACCAGCCAGGCTGCCCCTGCTCTTGGCATGGATGTCCAGGGCTCAGCAACACCCTGAGCCTGGGCTTCATGCCTTAGAGCCAGCAGGGAAAGGGCTTCTTGGTTTGAGCTCTGTACTGCTGCAAAGCAAAATGCCAGCTTGCTTGCAGTCCGGGCGTGCGAGGTTACCCAGGCATGATGCACAGAGGCAAGGGGACCAGCGCTGTTGGTTGCCCTTTGGCCATGTCCTGTAGACGGTTACGACCCCCTAGATGAGTGGAGAAGTCCCCGCTGCAATCCTGCACCTGAATGTCAGAGCTTAGAAAAGAGCAGCCTGTGAACGTAACGCTTCTGTCCCCGTTGAAGTCTGCAGCCTTTTTCCTTCTGCTGTGTGGGCAGTCTTTAACATGTGCCCCATTTCTTCAGCTAAACGTGCGACTCAAAAAGTTGAGTTCAGAGCCGTAGAGGAAGAGAAGCAGGAGGAGGTGGTGGTGGTTGAGGTTCCCGAACCAAAACCCACGGATCAGATCCGAGAGAAGCCAGGTATAGCTGTGGTGGTGGCTACAACTCTTCTGCAGCACCTTTCCTATCCTTTACATGCTTGTTCCTGACAACTCAAAGTTTCACCAAATCTGGCAGCTTTCTTTTTTTGTTTCTTTGCAAGAAGAGTTTCGCAGTCAGAGGACAGACAGCCCAGCAGAGCCCTGGCTCTGGGAGACTCAGTAAATTTCTGCCTTGCACCTCATTAGACTGTAATTCTTGCGGGATGTGGGGAAAAGTTTAGGATGTGCTGGCACTTGAGAAGTGCCTCCTTATTAAATTTGGGTGTTTTTTTAAATGTGGATTAGAAAATTTTAACGTTTGATCTTGAAACTTCTTGTAAAGCTTCTGAAATTCTTCATCGCAGGACCTGCTTGCCATTTTTTAAGCCTATTCTGTTTTTTTTTGGGGGGGATGAGAAATACCACCCATTTTGCTGTATGGAGCTTATATTTCTGTTAAGATAGGTACTATTAATAAATATTAATGCCCTTAAGAGGTGTGTAGGTACAACAGCATATCTGAATACTAATAAGCGTATCACAGAAGCAGTGTTGTCAAATATTTGCAGTCTTCATCACTTAAATAGCGAATGCCTGTGGTGCATTAGGGCTGGAGATAATTCGTATGCAAATGCATTGTGTACTGCTCTACTTCCCTTCTTCCACCCTGTATTTTTTACAGCGTGTTTTTGACATCACTGTTTTTCCTAGTATGAAATCTAGATCAAGCTTTCACAAAGCCGTGTGGCAGACTGTCTCGCCACCACTGTCTTGCCTTGAATTCTCACTAGTCAGCATCGCCTGGCAGGGAAAACCTGACGCTGTAAAAACAGAAGGTGGAAAATTTAAGACACCAGGGTAGATGGCTGTATGTTCTTAATTTCTAGATTTTAAGTTGATCACTCAAGTACTTTTAATTAAAGCTGCTAGTTTTTATACAGGTTTTTATTGAGAGGAGCCTGGGTGTGTTTTTCCTGGATTTTACCAGCCAGCACCTGCATCTCCCCAGACTTTGCCGGCAGAGCCCATCCTAGTACCACGCTGGAGAGCTGTTTGTGTGTCCCCACATATCCCTGCCTGGGCAAGAAGCCTGCAAAGTGTACTTGTGTTGTTCTTTTCCCCCTCTCATCCAATACACTGTTGGGCCTGGCAGCACTAGGAAGACTGATACGCAATTGTGCGGTGAAAAGTTACCATTAAGCTGCCTGGTTTAAAAATCTCCTTGCTGTTCTCAGCCGCTGCCTTGGAGAGGGATCTCCTCTTGCTCTTTCCTCTGCTGCAGCAACTGTTGCGTGTCTACGCGGTTCTCCAACCGCTCTATTAATGCATGCAAACTTCTTTCTAGCCAAACATGCTCTTGAAACATTTGAAATGAAACCAATTGCAGAGGAGGAAGAGGAGGAGGAGAAGGTAGAGGTGGTTAAGGTTCCCGTTGCCAAGCCAAAGTTACCGGAGCTGTTGCAGATGTGGTCAGGTACAGCCGCAGTGATGTTGGCATCGGTGTGGCTCCTGCGGCCGCCCATGCTGTGACCTGCTGGGTTGAAGTGATGCAGTGCTGTAGGACAGAGGTTGAATTGTTTGCGGTGGTGTTCATTGCCATTAAAATCACACCCAGCTTTGCAAGTGTGTCTGTAATATGCAAGCGCTGCTTTATTGGGGTGTGCTTCTGGGTGAGATGAGGAGGTGCTGTGCTGTGGCTTGGCTGCGTGCCTGCATGTTGAAATGAGTGTGCAGTGGCCTCTTAACGCTCCTCTGTTACTGTTCCTTCTTGTAAGGTTTGCTCCTCTGAGCTGTAGGAACTTGCGGTGCCTGAAAATCAGGTGGTGTGCTCCAGGACTGCTGGAGGTCACCTACACTCTGCTTTTTTTCCTTTGCTAGGGAGCCTGCTTTTTCCCTAGTTGGGGTGTTTTTTCAGAGCAACTTCACTGCTGCAGCCAGATCCACCCTAATCATAATTAAAAGCAGAGTTGGTTAGTCATTGCAGGAAGAAGAGATTGAAGCCATGCAGGGAGGTAACTGAGAACGTCACCCATTTTCTTGAATATTATGAGAAATACTAAACCAGCCCCTGCGCTTAGACTGGAGGATATTCCATGGGATGGGCAGCAGCAGAGCAGACAGCAGCCAGTGTCAGACCCGAGCACGTCCAGGAGTCTCCGGCTGCAGCTGCTCCTTCTCATTCACCTCCTGCTCTTTTTCCTCCTCTTGACACTTTTGTTCGCAGGAGGAACCATTTTCTTGGCCGAGGTGATGATGATTGGTATTTTATATCTCATTTTGGAGCAGTGCTTTTTTACAGTGTTTAAATCATCATGTGTCAAAATAGCCAAAGGTAGTTAATCAAGAAAATGTAACTAAAATAACGCAGTTCTGGACAGCACAGAACTCATCGTTGAATGGCAAAGGAAAAGCTTGGTATCTGTTGTTACTTTTCCTGCGTGTCTTGATGCTCTGAAGCACTGTGAGAGAAGCAGGAGAGGTGACTGTGCGGATTTACTGATGGCAGTATTTCATTTGCTACTTCATCTGCGAGGTGGCATTTTAACACGTCCATAACTTTTTTAGCCAAACGTGCTCTTGGCAGTGTTGAGATAAGCCCAATTGAAGAGGAGGAGGAGGAGGAAGAAAAAATGGTGGTGATGAGAGAACTAGAGCCGGTCCCGAAGGAGTCAGGTACCACCGCGACGGCTTTGCACACCCAGCATCCTCCTAATCCCGACTGTCCCTGCCATCTCACCGTCCCTCTGTACAACATCTCCGGTGGCTGTAACTGCTTCAGTGGCATAAATACACCAGGATGCAGCACCGGTTTTCCTTCCGAAAGGATCACACAATGTCTGGCTCGCAGAAATGAACTGCTGTGCTGAAGAGCAGGCGAGATAACAGAGATGGCGGTGGTGGTATGGGTTTTGGGGTGGATTTTCAGCAAGATACGGTGTCTAGGAGTTTGTATTAAAAGTACAATTTCAGTCTCTGAAAAATCGGGTTCTTTTTTGCCCCTACATCTTGTATGTTTTTGACCACATGGATACTTTATTCTGTACATGTTTTATACACACTGATGAGATGCAGTTATCTTCTCAGTGAAACAGGAGTTCTTACTAAGGAGTTACTTAAAATTACAATTTCTTTTCTAATGCCAAATTTTCTAGTGTCTTTGACTAGCTGGATGGATGCTAGTAACCTTGTATTGGCTGGGACAGGTTACACAGTGTGACCCTTATTGCATGAACTGTGACTTTAGGAATATGAGACCATGTCAAAGAAATTATTTTAGGTGACTAGGTATATTTTCAGTGGAACAGCCATAAAAACCAACATCAGGAGAACTAAATAGCTTACTGCATCTATAGATATGCACAGTGACTTAATTGGGGCTTGCTTTGTCACACAGTATTGGTTTGAATATTTTGGAGGTGTCAAGCTTTTCTGGGACCAGGAACTGTCTGGGAAGTCAGGAATTGAAGAAAAGGAGTAGGCAGCTGATTTTGTGTGTACCTAGCACTTGTATTTAAGACTGTCATCCTCTGGAAAGATGATTTTTTGGCAGCATGCTATTCATTTCTGCACTGTCACTGATCTGGAGATGCTGGGTATCTTCTTGCAGTGGTGCCTTGGGCTGCAGCAGCAGATACCCATCTCAGACACGCAGCCCCAGCCTGCTTTGAAACCCACCTGGAAGTTGCTGTGAAGTTTTATAGAGCAATGCTTGTTGATTATTTTTTTGTTTGAATTGCTGAAAAGATTGGGGAGATGGGGGAAAGCCTGTGTTGCCCTTCCAGAAACCATCTGTTTCTGTTTGAGGAGATGCGAATGAGTCAAGAACTCACTACAGCTATAAGTGTTTCTATTTTAATGGTTGCATTGGAATGGACTTCTGTGTCAGTTGTTTGTGAAGGACCCAGAAATTGATGGCACGATGTCAAAAATAGATTTGCCTTTCTGGTGTGGCTTCTCTGCAGAGTGCAAGCTTGCTTTTTGTAAACCATCTGTTGTGGGGTTTTATTTTATTTTATTTATGCCATAAGGAAAATAATCTCAACTTTCCTGTACTAAATGCACAAGCTGCTTTGCTCAACATCTTTATTTCTTTTCCCTTTTTTTCCTCCTCCTCCTCCCTTTCTTTTTAAATGTCAGCACTGTAACTAGGAGAGACTTTGCCTGGCGCTTTAGAAACATTGCCCGCTCTGAACCTTGTCCCTGTCTGTCTCTCCCCCATACTCAGCAGTGGCTGTGATAACCCCTGAGAGGAGTCCCCGTCCCACCTCTGCCCCGGCCATCGCTCAGAGCCACGCTGCAGAACCAGTCCCAGCTAAGCCCGACAGGAAGGATGCAGTTCCTGCATCTAAAGTAGAAAAGGAAACAGCAAAACCCGATGCGAGACGTGAAGAAATCCCACCGGAGAAAGTCAAGCCGGAGCCAGCCGATGTGTCAAAGGTATGTCAGACCAGAGTCTCTTTGGAAGAGGCTGCGCTTGTGCTGGGCTGGAGCATCAGCTCTAGAACCCACGCCAGAGCAGCAGCTCTGTGCACCTTCCCCTCCTGGGCAGCAAAGGGTTTATTCCTTGCCCAGACATGGGGTGGTACGGGGGTCTGGGTCCCAGGGAAATCCCAGCCCTGACCCTCCAGGTGCAAGGAAGGAGGAGGTCCAGGGCGGCTGGGTTTTGGTGGTTGCAGTTAAACTAAATGCAACTTACTGATAATGGCATTAAAAAAGCTGGCAAGAATTGCATGCAAGTTTATGGTACGTGAATATAGGGCTCACCCATTGCTAGGCTGTCTCGGCTGATTCCTGGTATGACAGCAGGAGCAATTCCAGTGAAATTGGTGATACAGATCTGGTCCACAGCCCAGCGTCTGAATGCAGATGTTTTTGACATTGATAGGCTTTCTCTGGGAGAGCTGTTAATATGTTTCTGCAAACTGGACTAAAACTTTGGTTTTGAATGGTACTGTTGAGACATTAGGGAGTTTATTGTTTAAATGAAATTTTTTTAAACATTATTTGAGCTTTCTACAGATGTCTGAGACCTCTGCTGATGTTGATATATGTGTATTGTTCCCATTAGTGAACATAATGTGAAAAATAATTGTTCATATTATAGTGTCCTTAATATTCTACAAATCTTATTGACTGAAACCTTCCAATGTTGCAGCAGAGCTGTATGCCTTGTGATACAATTTTCACATTACTCTGACTATTTAGCTGTTCTCAGCATTACCGGAGCCACATTTTAGCTGTAACGTATCACGTGGTGGGTCTTGTATGACATACTCCAGGGGAGATCACTATTAATTAAGCTGGGAGATGGAGGTGAAGAAAGGACAGTTGCTTTAAAAAATTTTGTGGCCTGTGTGACCAGTAATTTTTAAAGGAAAATGCTGAAGGGATCTTCAGGCTGGCACTTTGGAGTGTGCATCGTGGCACACAGTTCCTGTAATGCTGTTCCTGCACGGCTGCTCGCCCTCCCTAGCATTAAACTGAGAACAAGTAAATTTTATTCATCCCATCTCTCTTATTACAGGGTCTTTTCCTAAATGCTTTAACACTGGATTTTTTTTTCTTTAAATGTAGATGTGGGAGGAAATTGTGGATTTGAACGTGCCATATTTACCCTGTTTCTCAAATGTAGCTGCATCACTTCATTTAACACCCACCGATGCTTTCGCCTTCAGAGTATTTGGCAATCCAGTTTCCCTAAAATACTTTCCTTAAAGTGTTAAGACAATCTTGGCTCTCTACTTACAGACAGTAAAGAGCTTAATTTGTGATGTTAGGCTTGATTTTGTAGATAGGTCTCTTCTTACTGACTCTGTGAGCATAATACCTGTGCATAACAAATAATTTTCTGGTTTTGAGAAGGTCTGTGTTAATTTGAGCATGTTGCTTTTGGTATGGATTTCACTGGGAGATCCAGCTGCAACTGAAATTTGAAAACATTGCCTGGCAAAGCTAATGCAAGTGGGAAGCTCCTCTTCAGAAGCACTAGAGAGCACTGGTTTCAAATGCAAATAATTCTCAAGCTGAAGGAATTATTGTAAATGTGCTGTTAACTAACAGACTGTCAGAGAGCTGCGGTGTCATTAACTCTTTCCGGAGGACTGCATGTTGGTTTTTGCATGTTCACCCAGCATTTCAAAACCAACTTTATGCAGCTGTGTTTTGAAACTAAATGGTCTCTTTAAACAAGTCTACTAACAAGAAATGTTTTTACCAATTTATTTCTTAAATGTAGGTGAGGAAAACGCACATTGAGGTCACAGTACCCACCACGAATGGTGACCAGCCCCAGGTTTGTGCTAATAATTCAGTTAGGTTGCTCACATTTTTTTTTTAAGGTTAAACAGTGAGGTTCAACATAGTTAAATGAACCAACAACTTTTTTTTTTTTTTATCACTGCCAAACAGCAGCAGCCTGCAGAAAAAGAGGAAGAACTGATAAGAATGAGGAAGGTTAGCCATTTTACACTTTCACCAAACAAATTTGCCATATCATTCATGCATCTGTAACCTGTTTAAAAAGACAGTGCTCCAACTTCATGTGCTTTGGGTTGGGTTTTTGGTTTTTTTTATAAACTGCAGCTATCAAATATTTGATTTCAAAATGAACAGCTTTTTGTCCCATAGACAGTCTGATTGCTAAAATTATGCATGTTGAATGTTGGAAACACACTTGGTTTGATTGATAAAATTTATCTTCTCTGTAACAAATTTAATTATAAACCGAAGAAAACCATATAGTGTGCACTTCAGGGGAAAAAAGAAAAAAGTGTAATGCTTTTTTGTATTGATTGAGTAATAGGGGAAATATCCAAGATGGGAAAGATGGTTAAGACATAGTTACTATGCACATTGAGGCCCTGTAAAAGTTACACCAGGCAGTACAGCCTCGTACACTGGGGTGGGCATGCATCACTATCAGGAATATGAACTTGTGACTTTGTGCAAGGCTTCCACTGAAAATGGGTAAACTGTCTCTTTGTGGCGAGCAATATAAATGAAGGCAAAAGCCGACAAACGCCTGGGAGCTGTCTCTTTAAAGGACTCATTGCATTTCCCCATTCTCCATGAGCAAGAACCCCCATTTCTTGGTGGTGTCCCTGCGGCTGGGTCCCCACCCCACGCTGGCACAGTGCTGCACTCCCAACATTGAGTTAACTTTTTTAATTTGCCAATTTGTCAATCCCGCAAGAACAACATTTTAATTTTTTGTGCTTTTCTTTTTTTTTTTTTGTTTTGTTTCCCCCTTTTCTTTCATTTTCACAGAAAAGATCAAAGAGGCTAGATGGTGAAAACATTTATATCAGGCATAGCAATTTAATGTTGGAGGTTTGTATGAACTTGAAGCTTTTTTCAGTTGCGTTTGCCTAGACCTTCTGCATCTGCGCTGAACTTTTTCTTCCTCTTCTGCTGCTGCCTTTGTTTTTGCATGCTGTTGCATGAAAGACCTTTTTTTTTTTTTTTTTTTAATATGCTTTTGCATGGTGACAGTAAACATGACGATGTGCAGGCATTCTTCCTTCTACCTCTTCTGACTTTCATTCTCTCATACTTACCCAAAATATATGATTGGCAGAGCTGCGTGCTCAGGTCTGCTCTTGGATCCACTGGGTGCTGATGGTGACATGAATTGTGGGGGGGGGCTTGAAATAAATTATTTTCCTGGGGGAAAAGACCGTCTATGAAAATGCAAAATTCAGGATAAGCTGCAGGTGAAATTGTCACCTCTGTGGCGTTCAGGCTACCGCGATGTCCACGTTGCTTCAGACAGGAGCGAGTCCTCCTTTCAGACGTTGCTGCTGGTCTTGCAGCACTGCAATCCCTTCTCCCAATGCTTACTTGCCTTGCAGTGTCTTTACCGGTCCCCGGGGCCCCATCCTGCATCGGCGCCAGGTCCCCTTGGAGCTGACGCGGGGGCTCGATGGTCATGGGTGGCTGGCGAGCGGGCGAGAAGCCATTTCATCCCTCCCCGTACAGCTGTTCCCTTTGGCTTTGGGAGCCCTTTACACTTGGTTTCGCCTAAGCACGGTCTCAGAACAGACCATGCCAATCATATATTTTATTTTTTTTAATACACTGTGTTATGGAAGACGTTTTGTGGCTTCTGATACTCTGTGTTATGTGTTTCTACTCAAAATTGCAGCACCAGCAGCTGGTAGGGTTTCCATGTTGGTATCTCTTGCAAGTGAAGTGTACTAACTGCCTCCTCCTAACCTGAATTTTAAAAGTTTTGCAGCTTTTGGGTGTTGGGGTTTTTTTTTTTTTTAATTTTTTTTTTTTTTGACTGCTACAACTTAGAGCTTTCGGCCATGAGCGAAGGGTCTGTGGCACAACGGGCAGGGTTCAGCCGCTGGAGTGCTGCGAAGACTGTGCCTGTTGCTTTCTTTCACCCAACTCAAACAGCTCTATCTCCCCAACCCCAAACAGAGCTTTTTCATTGCTTCTAAACCCCTTTTTCCTGTTAGTGCAATACTTGGCTCTGACACCTGGCCCCTTCTCCAGCCCGTTCCCTCTCTCTGCTGCCCTTCCCACTGTTCTGTTGCAGGTGCTCCAGCCCTCCCATAGAAAAGGGCTGACCCCAGCAGCTCACCAACTTTATTCCTTTTTTTTTTTTTTTTTTTTAATCCATGCATTTGGCAGATCAGATATTTTTCCGGCAGACCTCACACTCCTGAAGCTGCTACTTGATTTTGTTGAAAGCCGTTTAATGCTCCGTGCTCGATAACCCATGCTCCGTGTTCTTACAAAAAGGGCAAAACAAGAGGAAAAGCATTAATGCTTAGCGAGCTTGTTCCTCAAGATGCTTTCAAGACCCATTTTGGCTCCACGTAGCTCCTCGTGGCTTTAGCTTCTCTGCAAACCCTCCCAGGACCAGCTCTTGCGCAGTGGTGGATAGCCAAGGTGGTCTTTCTCTCTTCTCTAAACCAGGAGCAGCTGTAGGGCTCCTGGACCTGGGTAGGTCTTTATCCTGGAGTCCTCGGCAGACTTATTTGTGCTTTTTTTTCTAACTAGCAGGCACTTGCCTTGTGCTTTCATCTGGGATGGATGCCAAAACTGGTTTTTTTCCCCTAGAACCGTGCCAAAAAGAGCAAATGTTGTTAATGAGGCATTTGGGGCTATAGCCCAGGAGAGGGAGGGCGGTGTGTCCTGGGTAAGCTGCAGGGACACAGATATTTGTGGGGAGACCCCTCCTTTAGGGATGCATTTGCTCTCCCATCTTCTAAAATCGATGGGCTGAGTAACAACTAAAAGCACAAAAATAGTGAAATTGCCCAGCAATGCTTTTACTGACCTTAATTTCCCCCTTTCTAACAGGTGAGGCTTGCTGCTTTTTGGCACCGTCCAGAAAAGTTGTTGTTTGGCTTATGCCTATTTTATGCAAATGCTTTGTTTTCAACAAACTCTGGTTTGCTTGCAAGGAAAAGCTATTTTTAAACAAGTTGAAGAGAGCTGACTTGCCTTGAAGTCTGTGCATCTATGCTGTAAACTGGCATCACAGAGCAGAAATCTGGCTTTTTCCACATGAAGAATTTTAGCAGGAGTTTCTTGATTGATCCAGCATAAAGTAAATTCTCAGTTTGATTTTTAAAGAGCTGTCATCTCATCTTCATTTCAGAAGTCTAAAACTTCCTGTGGTAGCTGCTGGAGGGATGAGATGAGAGGGGGGCAAAAAAGGTAATGGGGGTATTCTGGGACCAGAGCTAATTCCTGGTAGGATGAAAGAGAAATAGGTATGAAGAGAATAAATAAAATTGGGAAAACATTTTCTTAAACATTAATTGCATTTATAGCTGTGAATATTCAGGCTAGCAGAGGGAAAAGAAAGCAAACCCACCCAATTTAAAGGCATTAAATTAAATAACCCAAACAAACATAGTCTTGCAACTTAAAAAAATCCCATATGGGGAAAACCCGTGAGATTATGTCTCAGCTGTCATCTGTTTTGGTGTAGCTCGAGATGAACCGATGGCACGTCCCGCTCCTGGAGGAGACCCCACTCCCTGCCGATTGCAGTTTATCCCAAATAATACAAGAGGAAAGAGGAGAGAGGACGCTCCCTTTGTGTGTTTGCAGTGTGAGCACAATTGATGGAAGTCGGCAACAACTCTGCTGAGCGCAGCTTTGCTATGCGGCAGCCTAGGCAATCGCAGGTGTCATCTCCGTGTCTCTTCATTTATCCTGTCCTTTTACTAATAGGATCTAGATAAGACCCAAGAAGAAATAAAGAAACACCATGCCAACATCAGTGAGTTGAAGAAGAACTTTATGGAGTCCGTCCCGGAGCCTCGGCCGAGTGAATGGGACAAACGTTTGTCCACTCACTCCCCTTTCCGAACCCTCAACGTCAACGGGCAGATTCCCATGGGAGCGGATGGAGTGAGTACCTCAGTGGCATGTGGGTGTTAGTGCACTGCATTGTTCCAAGGGACAGCTTTGCAACCTAGGATTCAGCCTCAGCTCCCCTTAGTTTTTAGTTATCTTGAATTTTAGTAGTTAATATTGACTTCTAACATGTATAGTGGCCTCTGAGAGAACCGATGCTTTAGTTGTAGTATCATAAAAATGTGATTTTTTTTTTTTGGTAGACAAGAAGGTAGGAATTCTTCACCTGGTTTTGATGCTGCTTTTCCTAGCGTGGCTTTCATCCATGGTGATAGACTTTATTTCACATGGCTGTCTTGGGGACTGGCTTATTCCTGGTGCCAGGGAATGTATCTCCCCAGAATGTGGGAAAAAAACCCCAAAACCCAGACACCTAAGTTAAAGGCAATTATTACTTCAGAGATAATATTACAGATCACCCAGTGGAGAAGCACTAGGATGGTATCAATTTTCAAAAGTCACTTTATTCTCCAGTTAATCCGGTATGTCATTGGGTTTAGTCTTGCATTAGGATCTGCAGGTGCTGATCTGCTGTGGAGGCTTCAAGAAGACTCCTCAGGTGGCTACGGCAGGGCTGTTCATACATGATGGAAATCTTTCTCCTTACAGGAACAGTGCCTGTATGTTAGTAGCGACATACATTCACAGTTTCTCTGCTAATTTCCTTAAGAAGGTAATTTTTCAAAGAAACCGAGTTGGAGAAGCAGAGATCTGTCTGCCAACTGGTTTCTTCTGGGATAACAGACAGCTTCTCTGTTTAATATTGGTGTTACCTAGCTCAGATTTGAAGCTTGTGAGTAAAACTGTAGTTAGACCCCGTAGTAATCAGTCTCTTAAACAGTAAATGCGATTTTTCATTACAACTGAAAAATTGCATCCTGGCTGCAGTGGTGGCAGTTTGTGGAGTCTCTCCTGGTTTAAGCCTAGCTTCTCCTGTTGCTGCCCACAGCGCTGCAGATAAGCTTGCATTTCATCTTCAAACCATTGCAAGGGAGATACTTTTTAAACAGAAATAATCTTGCAGTGGAGGGAGGATTATCAGAACAGGTACAAGGGGTTTTAGCAGCCAGGTTTACTACAGATTCCTCAAAGCATAGAGAAAAGTCATGACAATTATAGGGCTTCCCCCCCTGCCCCGCCCCCCTAGAAAAACAAAACTCACAAAAAGAACTAATGAGGATTGATCACTATCCTTGGAATTAGTGTGTTTAACACATGGATGGACTTTCCTTTGGTTGCTGAGTCTCAGTGTAAATTCTGCAGGAATTTGGGCAGCAGACTGATGCAGAGCTCTGCCCATGGTGCCACGTGGTTTATGGATGTGCGGGTGGGATAGAGTAGGGGCTTTCAAGCTCCACAGCTGCAGTTTAGGAATTATGTTCTTGGTTATTATGAAGAATTTCTTGCATGGTGACCGCATTGTGGGGTCTTGGGGGGGCTGCTGTTCACGATAACTGGATGCTGTGGTTTTCCCCATCTAAGGCTGCGGTGGTCCACAGCGATGCAAGGATTGATGTCAGCCCTGGATTTGCATTTCTGGAAATTCCCTCTTAATCTGATCCTCTCTGAAGTAGTCTTGCTCTGAGGTGGAGGTGGACATGTTCTGCTGTGAGCTTCCAGAAATGCATCTTCACCAGGCACCTGCCAGGGAGGGTGTTTTCCTTCACCTGCACATGTTTTAAGGATGGCAAATCACTTAATGATTACTTATCGTTATCATTGATTACTAAAGATCGCTTAATGTTTAAGGATGGTAAATCACTTAAAGATGCAAAGCAATCCTGTTTCTCCTGTTCATGGTGGTATCTTTACCCTGCTGTAGTGGCCAAAGGGTATTCTGCCAGGGGCTGCTTTTCTGCTGTTCCTATATGTTTTATTACAAGACAACTGAACCTTAACACGCTTTGTGTGTCCAGGTCAAGAAAATCACTGTCCTATCTTCTGAGAGACAGGTTGGTGGGCTTGAGGTAAAGCTGCTGTTCTGATATGTGCTTCTGAACCAGACTTTTGCTATTGCAATGGCACCGAGCAAAAACTCAACAGCAGCTGCTGGATAACATTTTTTTTCTTTTGGCTACATGATGTAGTTTCATAACTCACACCGAGAGGACTTCTGCACTGCTGCAGCTTTTGCAGCTTTCAATTTTGCTTATTTTGGTGCATGGCTGGTTCGAAAAAGCTGCATGAAAGATATAACCGTGTATTTGGAGAGAAAAGCAATTATGAAAGTTTAACTGTACCCTGTTCTTTTTATGTTGTCTTTCTTTCCGTTTTTTGTTTTAATGATCATGTTACTCTTGCATTTTATATTTTCTTTTGCTGCCCAGTCTCCCAGCTACTTTCTCCCCAATACTCATCACTTAGGGGTGTGCAAAGAACCAGTCCCGAAATACCGCACTGATCAAAGGAGGCTAGCTCAACTGAGAGAGCTTAGAGCCAAGTTTTTCCTCTCCTAGGTACACTTGGGTTTGACCAGGTCTGGCAAACTAAAGGGATGGAGAGTTACTAAACAGCAACGTTTCCCACTATCTTTTCTTTCTTCAACGGAAGTGCTAGAGCCCTTGCATGATCCTGTGTGATGATTTACTCATTCTGGTTTTTTACATTCTTTAGACTCCAGAAACAAAAGTGCTAAAAATGCGGAGCCAAATTTAAGGAGTTTGCAGTGCTCCTACTGCCATCCCGCCTGTTCCACGCTTGGGATTTCTAAGATTAACAGTTTTTCACTTGTTCCAGTAGAATTTTCAAAACAATCAAAATTTTGATACTCTTGTCAGAACTTTGAAAAAGCATTTTGTATCCGCACTGCAGTCTGGATGTTCAATGATATTTAACAGACACTATTTTTTAAGGGCACTGTAGAACAGGAAGCTGTCAGAGACCACGTTTTGTACTACACCATTTCTATTTCTAATGCCTCAAACTTTTGTCTCAACCATTCCAATTCCAAAACACACTTCAGTAAGTTTTGAGCATACGCTTTTCTGGGAGGGCAGGCACAAAATACGCATGATCACAATCCAGAGCTTTGCGTCAAAACACATGTGATCCTGATCCAGATGTTCATGAGCTCTGCAGAAAGCGCAAGGTTTTGTAGCTCTAAGGCTGGTGCGACCCAAGCCACCAGCGGCTCTGCTCTCCAGGGCAGTTTATTTTTCCATTGAGAGGAAGGCTGTCCTAACGCTTTGCACACCTCCAAGTATCATTTTGGGCACTTTCCATCTGTCATTTTTGTTCATCTCTCTCTGTCTTTCTTGATCTTCTACCACGAAAGCAGACACAGGAACGTCCTCTGTTAGTACAGGATGAAGACAAACTAAAAAAGCAGGAGATACCTACTGAGACAGCTTTTCCCCGGCAAGCAAGTGAAGAAACTCTTCCAAAGGTTTCTATTCCAATTCCTGAAGAGCAGAAATCACTCAAAAAGTGTCAGCTGTACTCTAGCATTTTTCCTTCTCCACGTATTCCCTTTATGATGTCCTTTCTCCTGGTCATAGCACTGACTGTTTGGTGGCTGCTCTTTCTCTGAGTGGCAACAGGGTCATGTTGAAACCTCAAGACCAAAGCTCCAGAATTTCTTGGCCGTAGCCTCTGCCGCATCTTCCTTGTCCTGGTCTTTGATCTCCATAGTTCACTGTCCCGGGGAGGGACACCCTGCGACCGTCGTGTTAATCCTGCTGTGTGTCGTTGTGTAGCTGTGATCCAGGACCTGGCAGGAGTGGTCATGGATTGCCAGGTCCATTTTGAAGTTTCCTAGTGTGCTAAAGCAAATTCTCTGAACCGTGCTCCTGATTGCTGTAAGAGGGCAGACGGGGAGTGTAAATACGTGGGAGGAGATGTTTGCTTCTTCAGCCCCTGTAGATGCCACGTAGGAATTGCTGAAGACTTGCTTTTAAGCTTGTTGTTTTAAATGTAAGATGTTCACAAGCTGAAGAACATTTGATACTGATCCAAAAGAAGCTTTACAGTAATCTGCTGAATCTAATCCATAACCACTCCTTTTCTAGGAAACTAAGATTGGCATTTAAATAAAAAGTGTTGATTATCAATGCTGCTGTTAGTGTTAACTTAGAGACAGAGACAGGCAACTTTTCATTTTCCCACTGGGGGAAGCCTTTTGCAAAGCATCACAGCTTCCCTCTCGCACCCCTATTCTTGTTTCCAAGAAAATACACCATGTTATAGGAGAAAACCCATTGCAAGGAAATATTTATTGTAAACATAGATTAATCATTTTTCTGAATCTGGTGGTCTTGGTGCACTTCAGATGTGTTTTATTTAATTTGTGTTGAACTAACTGACGCATGTTTGCTTAGGTCACAGGAATGGGGTAACCTACTGTTAGGTACGTCTCCTCTGTTAGCATGTTGACTTTACCACATCAGGACACACTTCTAATGTTAAAGCCATCGATTGTTTTGACTTCTCTAACTAAACCGTTGCATGCCGCTTGTTGTTTATTGCCTACAAATGTAAATGTCTGGATGATGGTCACGTTTATCTGAGTTACCCTGGTTGAGCTGTGTAGGCTCCAAGATGAGTTGCCCAGATGGGCTGAGCAGAACTGGTTTACGAGCTGGAGGGAAGATGGGACTTTGTGTCTAAGGGGTTTCTTTTCTGTATATAGTAATTATGGGACTGAGCTGAGCCCACTGCTTCTCCTTTCGGTAGTAATCTGCTTTCTGTTGCATTCTCTGGAGGATTGGTGTAGACACAATTACTTCTGAGAACAGCCACCAGTGCCATCAGTGTTGGCAGCTGCTCCAGCAGCACAGAAGAGAAAGGAGCAGACTTTTATTACAGGGACTAAAATGTGTGAATATATATAAATACATGTATTTATAACCCTTTATAGATCTGTATCTGTGTGAACAGTGTTATTTAGGAAGCTAGCAGATAAGCTTGCAGGAAAAAGACATAAGGCAAATACGGCATGTGCTGTCTGATCTGAAGGACCGTGGTGTATCACGGACCATTTGAACTGCCTCTCTTGCTCTCAGTGTACAGGTTGAGGCTCTCTGAAGTTTAGGTTGATAGTGAAACCCTTCGTTTTAATCTCGCAGGAATCTTTCCGATTACTCTTGTAACCTGCTCCGATTAGTTCACCGGTTTGTGCCTTTAGGACTTTGTTTTGTGAGGACGCTGATTTTTCATTGGAAAGTATTCTTCCCTTTTTAATACACTGCCTTTAATACACAGTCTTCCTCTTTCAGTGGTTGGAAGTGTAGAAGTCGCTGGGTTGTTGGTACAGGCGTACCGTGGTGTGAAGGAGAGCAGTCGCAGCGCAGTCTGCCTGCTGCCTGCGTGCTCAGCACAGGCAGCGGATGGACGGTGCTGCTCAGTGGGCTGCGTGCCTGCATCCGAGGAGCATGCCTTAGGATGCACTTGAACTCCAGCAAGCTTGGCGTGAAGTTTAGGAAGACTTACCTTGAGAAGGTGGGCCCTGGAGAGGAGAGGTGGGGAAGGATGCTGTGGTGCCACGTGCTGTGCAGAAGATGCAGGATGGAAGAAGCTGGGGGGATGCTTCCGGCTGGGATTCCCTGCCTGAATGTCCTTCCCAAAAGTGGAACAGATGTGAAGAAAAACAGGGACTGTTCATTCTCCCCAACCTGGCGCGGAGAGGGAAGGGACAGGAGTTGTTTCGATCTATCTCTGTCCATTTTCTGCCCATATTTCCTGGAGAAGAGCAGCTTAAACACACACCTGCTTCCTTTCAAAAGCCATGGCTCGGGTTAGCCGCCGTGATGCTGCTTTGAGCACTGCTGAGGTTACTGCATGCTGTCTTTCTGAACCAATGACAAGTACTTTGAAGCCATACCCGTGGCTTTTGCAAAGCCGTGGTTTCTGCAGCTCCATCTACCATTTCCAAAGGACCTGAAGTCTAAAAATCTTTGCCCAGAGCAATGTTTGAACATAGTGCTCAGGGTATCTTATCCCAGAGTGATGAGATATGCACTCTGTCACTTAAACTCAGTTCTTTAACTTCTTAATTAAAACGGTCTCTCTCTTGCTTTTCCTTTTTTTAATCTTGAGATAAGGCTGGTTGTCATCAGCAAAAAAACTTTGAAACTTTACATTCTGAGAATGCTCAGGAACATTTTGGGGATTTATATAACAATTATCACTGCAGAGTATAAAGAAACTAAACAAATGCTTTATATTTCTATGGCAGTTTAGAGGCCAGTTATCTATATTCATCCAGGTGGATATGATCTCTTCTGACAGAGAAAGCCCGTAGCTTATCAGGAACAGAAACCTCATCCGTTCAATGCCGCAGTGATGTGTCCGCTGTGCTCCAGCCCCTTTGCCGGTCGCTCCTCCACTTTTTTTCCATTTGCTTGCAAAGCAAAGGGAGTTACAGACGTGCCCCGTGGCAATCCATGTACGGTCTCATTCCTGCACATTATATATCCCGTTCCTGCACATTATGTATCTTGTACATGTTGGTGCTGTGCTGGTTGATTCCTGGTTTCATCCTTTTCCCTTGATGACCGTGCAGGATGCGGCGCTGAAAGGAGGGATTTTGGGAAGCCTGCTGTCGTACCCGTGCACAGGGAGAGTTGATTTGCTCTAGCTTTGTTTATGGGCAGAGGTCTCAGGGTTTTCATAAAGGAACCAACACGTGTACTTTGCTCCCTTTTTTCCTCAGGAACAAACTTGCTGCAAAGCACCGCAGCCCCCCCAGCCACCTGCCCCGACACCATCACTGACCCGAGCAGTGGTGGGATTAACGCACCCTGTTCATACGTGGCTGGTGCAATGCCAGTCTGGGAGTGATGGAAAGCTGAATTATCCCTTCCAAAGGGAAGGTGGAAATGTCCGCAGCACGTAACCCCGTCCAGGTTGGTGTGAGAAATCCTGAAACTCACATTCTGAATATTCTTATCCTGATATCAGCTTTTCTGAACTTCAGATAAAATGCAAAATCTTGTGCTTTCATGCTTTAGGAGAAGGTTGGCGTTAGCGTTTTGAAGCAGCAAGTATGCCAGAGCCGATTCCTTGAAACTCAGTTTGAGCTCTGAGGCTGCGTTAGGTATCACGCTCTGTATACAGTGATCATCGGTGATATTCAAGGTGTGCGTTACTGTAAAACAACATCCCTTTTTTCTTTTCCATTATTAAAAGTGAACAGATAAATGAGGGTATTGTCTGCATCTCCTGCCGTGTGCCGCTTTGCCCTGCGGGTCAATAGAAGATGAACTGAGGACTCTCTACGGGCAGGTCAGGTTAGGTTACAGAGTTAAGCTAAGACCCACTCTCCTCCCTTGCAGTTTGTGCAGTAACTAGTGATGACCCTAAAGAGTAGGTATTCAATATTTGCCTCCTATCCTGAAATAATGAGGAGAGATGGAATTTCCTTGGCGTGGCACCAAAGGAGTAGTTCATGTTTGCAGGAAAGAGGTTGGGCTGGCCTTTCTGTGTCCGTACCGTGGGGCTCCTCAGGAAGGTTATAGGCAAAAAGTGTCTTTAACTTCACGTAAGGGTCAGTAATTTGTCACTCTGAGAATTATTCCACTGGTTTATTGGGTTTCGTTTTTCCTGGTCATGAGTTGATGGCACCTGTTCTGACTTACAGACTGAGGAAGGATGCTTTCTGGAAAAATTTAGCTCAAAGAAGGGTTACGGATTCATTTAGAAACCCTTTGGTCTGCACTTTGGAGAACGTGACAGTGGTGGTTTCTCTTGTGTCCCTGTTTGCCCAGAGAGGTTGTGGCTGCCCCATCCCTGGAAGTGTTCAGGCCAGGTTGGATGGGGCTGGTCTAGTGGAAAGTTGGCAGGGGGGTTGGAACTAGATGATCTTTAAGGTCCCTTCCAATCCAAACCATTGTATGGTTCCATGATCTGTTTTGGTTTGTGAAGCTGGAGGGAAAGACTAGCCTTGGTTTGTGCCACTGTGGGATCTTCTAGCGGTGGTACACAGTCACGTTGGATCAGTTTGTGGGGACTAAAAACACTTTCTTTTTTATCTAAAATGCTCTCTTTTGGAACACTTTTTTGGTTTTGTATTTTTTCTCAGACTTTTCTTTGTAAATATGTACATTTATCATTAATAAATGTTATTGCAAATCAGATTCTTCTTTCCACTGCTTATTAACAAAAAGGCTATATATGACCTGTGTTAACAACTACCTTGGACTAACCCTCAGTATAGCTTTCTCAGACCACGAGCCATCAGACCCTAGCTGTTACTGGTTGCATTCAGGGTGTTGGGTCTGCTGGGCACTCTCTGGTGTGGGTTTCGTGCCCCTGGGGAGAGGGGACATGCAAGACTACAGCTGTAAGCAATGCACACTCTCAAAATGGCCAGAATAATTCAACTGAGGATTAAATCTGGCTTGGTTTAAGAAAGGCTTTGTTTCCAGAGGGGTCAGAAGGTTCAGCCCTCTACCAGATACTTAATGTAACGCTAACATGTTCTCCCTCTTCACTTTTGAGACTGAATAATAGGAAAAACAGCTTGCAGAAAGTTGTCCCGAGAGCAGAAGCATCGCGGGTCCTGTGCAATGCAACTGCAAGAGCCTCTGGCCTGCATGTTGTATTAATTTGAGGACAAAATTGCTCCTTTCTATTTTTGTAAGCAAAGAAACCATGTTCCCTAATTAACCACCGCCTTTCTGCTTGGTTATACAATGCAGACCTCTGGTTGGGTTTTAGCTGGTTGAAGCTGCCTGAAGTTGTGTCTAGAGGCTGTATCAAAAGTCAGTCTTAATTTTAACTCCCAACTTTTCTTCTGTGAGGTTATTTACTTCTGGTTAAACTGTTTGGCTCATTCTGTGCAGTCACGAGCGATCACAGGAAAGCAAATCTGGCTGCGATGGAGTGGCACAAGGCTTGTGCTGCTGCTCTCCTGGATGAGCCTGGCACCAGATCAGAGCTGTAACTTTATTTATGAAATGAAGCAAGTGAAATGCAGGAGCACAGAATTTATGTCAGTTATAAACCCTGATGGTATCCCTGCTCTTTTCACCTGCTGCTGCTACACTACATCAGAGGCAGTTTTTGCAATGCCACTAGCAGCTTTTTCTCTGCAGAGGGAATTTGGAATAAGAAGCCCCTCATCCAAGAGTACCTGCCCCACAAAAGGGATGGGAAGGGGATCAGGGTGGATGGGGAAAGGAATCATTGCTCAGCAACGTTATTTTAATAATTTAAGTATTGATTTTGAGGTTGTTTCATGTTGCCAAGTAGTTGATGCAGTGGACTGGAGGTGGCTGTTGTGTATTGTGCAATATCCTGGGATTTTTATTCATGACAGCAATTTAATCTTTTTAAGCTTGTAGCATGCTGTGTATTTTCTAGCCTTACTTTTAACTTTGGTCAAATTCTCTTTTATCCTTCTGTTGTCTGACTAGGCTGGTCAGAATGTTGTGATCAGATCAATGGCAATTAAAAAATCCATCCAAAAATGCAAATCCGTAGGTAATGGCCATCATTTTCAAATGCCAGGATTTGTTGAACAGCTTCTAAACTTTTTAACTTCTATCTTTAAGGCAAAGCAGTTCTATAAGGCATGGCAGGTACTGTAAAATAAGGATCTCTTGTTTTCTGCTTCATAATACTTTTTACCCAAGTGCTTTGACAGCTGTGAGACTTGATCTGGGAGTTCTCACTGGTGAGTGTGGTTCGCTGCAAAAGCAACATCATCTACTTGTGCATCTGTAGATGGTCACGCCGAGCCTGTTAGCTTATGTGGATACTTGTTTGGGGATAACCTAATAACATGCGCCAGCATTAACGACTGCAACGCCATACTGAACAAGAACGGGACTGGGAAGTACTAACTAGCTGGAATTTATAGCATTTCATATGGTGGCTGTAGGAAGTTAGCATGCACCGTAATTTCATGGTTTTATCAATTTTTATCAAATGTCTTTGGTAACTGGCAGGTTGACATCATTTTTGCACTCCTTAAGTTTCCCGCAGGATAGGAGTCTGGTTTGGGATGAGGATAATTGAATATTTCTGGGGAGAGGCAGCAGCGTGCCTACATGGGCTACATAAAGCAAAGCAGGTATCCGTTCTGGCAGTGCAGGGCAGCTGGTTCATATGTATATATCCTGATCCAAAATAGTAGGTTCTTGAAAAAATACAGGCAAACAAATTTATACAAAAACAATTTTTAAGAAAAATAAATCCTTTCGGTTGCTGGTATCAGCCATGCAATTAAGCCTGTTATTAATTTATCCCCAGTCTGAATTATTGTGTGTCACTTTTTTCCACTGTAACGCTTAAATTAAGCTATATCCTCAGTATTTGTCAGCATCAGGTGCACAAAAATTTGTATTTAGCAGGGTAATGGTTTAGTCGCATTCATGTCTGGTTCGATTTGTTTCTTCTGGGGCACTGCATCATGTCCTGTGTTTTCTTTACATTGCGTATGGCTTGTGCGAATAGTCTGCTTCATGTTTTAGACATCCCTGGTTTGGTTTTGTGTCTCTGGAAATGAGTAGTTTGCAGCCCAGGCACTCCCAGGTTTCATGGGTCTCAAGGAGAGCTTGGAACTCTGCAAATCTGAGCCCTAAAAATAGCAATGCTTTTGCATTTGCAAATTAAAATAAATCTTGATAAGATCAGAATTTGTAACAGATGTTCAAATTCCTAGGGGTTTTTTGTTTTTCTTTTATAAAAAGATAATCTTTTCTAGCCTACATGCAAACTGTGTTTTTAAATATAGGTGCAAGCATAGTTGTATTTTAAAAAAAAAAGGTGTGTGTAAATAGATAATTTTATATAGAAACAAATACCTTTCAATGAGTCTGTCTTCTTACTGGTAGAATAGGAAGGCAAGAAAAAAAAGTGCTTCTGATCGGTTGATCTTATCAGGATTTCATTCTGTTTTTATAGTTTGCATGTTTATTGCCACACTTGGTTCTACTGACAAGCAATATATGTATGCCATAGGCTTCATTTAAGCTTTTCCCTTCCTTTATGCTTTTACCATACAAGATACTTCCAAAATGCAAATTATTTTTTGTGTATATGAAAGGGAGCTGGGAAGTTGTTTTGACTGTATACAAATGTTTGTCTCTGAAACAGATCTACGTTTGTGTAGCTGTTTAATCTGCTTTGTTTTATCTGTGTTTCTTCCTCTTGGTCGAGTAGTGCCCCAGCTGGTATAAGGCAATCTTGCTCCTAAGGCATTTTCCATTAAACCCCAGAAGATGTGTCTTTTCAAGATCCCCTGATTAATTTGCAAGATGTAGCATATATAATTAAGGAAAGATCAGTATAGTGGCAGTATATAAATTCAGGTTTTAAAGCAAGATTAAGACGTGGGCGTTCAAAGCTGATAACCTCCGTTCCTATTCTGTTTTGTGAAATATCGCAGTATAGTATCTTGCGTTAGGCAAAATGAGGGTAGGAGGTGGATATACCTTTGGAGGAGCATGTATGGAAGTGGGTTTTGATCAGAAATAACACTTCCCTATGTGTGTGGTCTGACCTGATCACCACAGTGCTGATCGCTGTCCCTTCGTTCCTATTAAATGCGTTTTCCTAAGCAGTATCCCAAGAACTTAAGAGAAGCCCAAGAGGCTGGAAATCCTAATGGAGAGAAATCTTATAGGTAATCTATCTGCAACATAAAGAAGCAGGGAACTGAAAAATACCCAGGAGGAATGGTGGAAGAGTCATTTCTTGAAATGATACTAAAATAAGCATCTATTTGTTCCTACATAAGGCAGCTCCTGTTCTTAACATACTGTTGAACTGTGCCATTAGATGAGGTCAGTCAGGGTGAAAGCCTCTGGTGTACAGAAAATGCATTGTACCGGATAACCCACAGGGTTCAGACCTCACATTTTAAGCACAAATTAGAGTTTTTTGGTTGCCCAGAGAATCTTCGTAATAGAAAGTGAGGCAACAGTTTCTGTTCATCTTAATACCACCACCAAAACTAGAATAACAGTTGACAAAATGGACTTGCCATGCTTTTATGAAAATTTAATCACTGTTTTTGGACGAACAGATATGTGGCTATTTTTATACAAAGTTACCAGAAATCAACCGTGAGGTTAATTATTGAGAAGAAATAGCAGCATCCCTCTGGTTTTTTTCCCTCCTTGTTCCCTGATGCTGGATGATGCGACAACTTTGATATGTGTAAAATTGTAGGTGCATGTAACTGCTTATTCTGCCCTTCCTTGAAGGCAACTTTCCATGTCAATAATGAGAAACACAACTTCTAGCACAGGGCAGGACTGTAGCCATCATTTACTGCTGGTGACTGAAATGCTGCTTCTCTGTGCATATGAAATATTCATCACTCGGGCATTTGGGCAAACAACTGATTTTTGCTAAAGCTTTCTGTCTTGTTCATGTTTTAACTCTTTTCTTCTCTTCTATCACTGTTGCTTCCCTCCTGGCTAGAGGGCTCCCAGAGATGTGAGAAGACCTAGTTGAGACCTTGCTAACGAGCTGAACGGAGAGCAGAATAGCACCAGCCTTAGTTAAACCCTCTGGCTTGGCACGCTCTTCCCAAATATCTCAGGTGCTCTAGACATGCTTGCTTGCTTCTCGGAGGGCTGAGTTGCTTCATTACGTGTCTTCTCTGGGGTGCACCATCACAAATGCCAATTATGTTCCACCTTCGGGAGGTTTAGCTACCGCGAAGGTTTCTGTGCGCCAACTGCTTTTGGGATCAAGTATGTTACAAATATTTCGATAGTCCTGAATAAATGGGCAAATGCAGCTTGTTAAGCAGTCAACTGAACCGCATGCTTGGTGACGATGGGATCAGCACACACTGGTGTGAACATCTGGCTTTCCAGCTTAAAGCCGCGTTTCTTTATTCCTCAGCTGAAAAGTTTTGTGCTAAGTTAATTGAACCGGTTTGTCTCAAAGAAATAGTAAAAGTTCCTTCAGATGACCACACTGCATCGCCAATTCAGGAGCCTCGTGGTAATTGAAGCAGTTGATTTCAATACTAACTTGTAGGTATTCTTACAATAATTTTACCAATGCCATAATGACAAGTCTGTGTTAGTTATCCCAGAGACTGCAACAGCAACGAGGGTGCTCAGAGGTGTGAGCGTTCCCGGGGCAAAGAAAAGAGCAAGGTGCAGGCTCTGTGGATTATTGTGCACGCTAATTCTGAGCTTATTCTCTTCACCTCCATGTGCAAATTAAAACACAGCGTAAAATATTTCAAGGAGTTAAAAGCAGAATTGGGGTGTGGTTTTGGTGTAGTCAGTGGGTTTTGTGGCACACATGAATTTTGGATGTGCACAAGTCCCCACTTGCTACACTGAAATTTTTCCTGTTTCCAAACTGGGCAAAAAGTGCTTAGTGGTGGCTCTTCCTTTAGGTGCAGAGAGTTGTTTTAATATTAATTCCTTAAACTTCAGGAGAGCGGATTATTAATTTGCCAGGAAAGCCGTGTCAGTAAATGCACTGGATACGTCGCATAGCACAAAGGTTTTCAAGTGTGCAAACCCACTGCTGTTGCATGCGTTACTGGAGATGTGATGTATTGTAAGAAACCGATGTTTTGCCTTTATGCTTCATGACCTCCTGTTCTCCCTAACGCTCTCTTTCTCTCTCTCTCTCTCTCTGGCCTTTTTTGTGTATTCGTTTCTTTTTAGAAAATGAGTGACTTTCTCTCCAGAGAGGATGTGGCTGCAGTGCCAGAGAGGAGCAGTGCTAACACTGGCTTTGCATGCGAGGGCTCAAAGCAGTCACTAGCTTTTAGTGAGACCCCAGTGCCACCCGCCTCAGAGCCTTCTCCCGGCCATGACTTTGCTGCTTCCTCCCTAAGCAGCGAGGAGGAGGAGGAGGAGGCGGCGGCTCCCAGCCTCCCCGCGAGCGAGGAGGACCTGAGATGTGGAAAGGGGGTTTGTGCGGATGCGGAGAAGGACTCGGAGCTCTTTGAGCTGGAGCCCCCCGCCAGCCCTGCCGCACCTCCCTGGCAGCCCTCGGGAGGAGAGGAGGAGGTGGCAGAGGATGGCGAAGACAGATTTGCCTTTAGAAAGCTAAATGGCGAGTGTCACGACTCAGATGTTAATAACGGGCTGCCAGCAGTCATTCGCTGCTTCCAGGTAGTGAGCCCCAGCGCCTGCTCCCCCACACCCCCCCCGGCTGGCTTTGGAGTGGGACCCCAAACACTGCAGCAAGCAGATGCCACGGACCCAGAGAGGAGTTGTGTTTGCTTGGCTTGGACTCATGCTTGGAGCTAATTAGCCAGTTAATCTCCCACAGTCAGTGCACACAAGCCCCTCTCAATTTATCTTTGCATTAAATACGAGCCCCACTCGATTTATCTTTGCATTAAATACAATTGCCGCAGCGCAACGCCCTTTGCCTTTCTTTGATCAAAGCATCTTGTGCGTCCCCCAAAAGGGAAATATTTAGGCTCCAAAGGCATGTAATTTTAGTTCTGTAAGGTTTTTGCCATCTCCTGCTGTACTGGAGGCTGAGCCTTAGCACAGCAGAGCAAATTTGAAGCGCTGTCAAACGTGCTTTTACATTGTGAACGTGGGCTTTGATATCCCCTTTCTGCTCCCCACCGTGGGAGATATTTTTGCCTGCTTCAGTGTTGATATTAATTGCTTATGGTCAAATAGACGTCCAGTTCCCCTGCTAACAATCATGGTGGCATCTGCCAGGTTTGGGGACGGTGAGCAGAAATCGAGCCCTCTGGGAAAACACTGTGGGTCTGAACTAACTCTTGTCTTCCTCTGGATACTTACCAGGTGGTGGAACAACTGATTTCTCTTCCCCCCCCATTTCTCTTTCAAGATGTCATGTTTCTGTTTTGTCTGACATTGATTTAATAAAAGTTAAAGACCTAGGATCTGATGAGGATTTTTAATAATGCAGTGTTTCACTTGCAGTCAGGATAAAGCTTCTCAGCTGTGATAAGTCTTATTTGCGCAGGGTTTCTACTAGTCTTGACATTGTCATCAGTAGATGAGGGTCATCTTTTACTGGCAGCTGGCAATGAGCTTCTAGTAATTAGAAAGTTAATAATCAGTGCAGACAGTTTCTTCGTGGTATTGTGACACACTGGTTAAATCCTTAATGCCTCGCTTGGGCTGAGGCACGGTGTTGGGGAAGGTCTGGAGGATTTTTCTGTTTAATCCTCACGCATGTTCTCTGCCCTCTGAGCAGTGTGTGTCATACCAGAGGCCTAAAACCAAAGATTTCCAGGCTGACCTTGGTTCCCACAGTGCTTTTATCAGATCAGTGTCAGAACTTTTGCCAGCAGCACGGTCACGTGGAAATGCTAACTGGGTCTTTACAGAGATGTTTTTAACCCTGTTTCATAGCCACCGCTAGTGAAGACACAGACGGTCACCATCTCCGATGTGTCCAGTGCCGTCAAAAGTGAAATTCCCACAAAAGAAGTCCCCATTGTCCACACGGAGACGAAGACCATCACCTATGAAGCTGCACAGGTAAGGTGTGTTCTAATTAGTTTTCCAGGGGCTTAATTAAACTCAAGTAAGCGTTTTGTTTCCAGATCCTCCAAATGAAACAGCAGCACCTGCTTTTCTCCAAGCACCTGAGTCACAGCACAGACGTCAGCTGATGCTGTGGATGCTATTTCCAGGTGCAGCTGGTGTTTTTAGAGCAGCAGTGTTTTTACTATCCCTGAAGAGTAATATTTTTTTCAAGATGTGTGTGCAAACAGAAGTTATCTTCAGCTGCTGGTGGCTTCAGAATGTGGATTTGACTGTATGGAGTTAACCCGAGTTGGACTTTTATCTGCAAGAGATGCCTTGTCTTGTTTTCTCCAGCTCTCCTGGCTGTTTATGCTCTTCAGAACTTGGTATATAAATGATTCGATTGTCCTTTAGGTTTCAACCCTGAAACAGGCGTGGAAAACCAAAAGTTTTGTATAAAATGCAACCAGAGTGGGTATCCAGTGATTGGAAACTAGAAATGTTAGTGGAGCGATACCAACATGTGCAGGTATGGTTTCATTGCTGAGGTTAAAATTAATCCTCAATCTAAAATAGGTTTTATTTGTGTATTTGAGAATTTGGAGCCTTTGTTAGCTTTGGGTTTGTCATAACTGTGGTTCTTAGAAGCAGCCCATGCTCTGCTGCTGGAGTGCAATGACTGTGGGATGTAGGGTCAGGTATGGGTAGCCCATGGACCACACTTGTATAATTTGGGATTCCCAAGGAATCCCGTGGCTGCTCAGCATCCTCCCTGATTGCTGGAGTAGAGGACGCATTCAGACATGCCCACACCGGGCAGTGGTGAGCATCGCCATGTTTCACAGCGAGCGAGTAGATGAACAGAGCAGTTCTGCTCTGGTTACTGCTGTTACCGTTTCTAATTGGGAAATGAAAAGGAAAAGTGTGTCTCCCGGGCTGGGAGAAGTTGGCCGTGCGTGCACTGGCTTGTGACGTGCCATGAGATTTCTCCCAGTCTGTGGAAAATGGTCCCACCTTGTGGTAATTCCAGATATCGTCCCACCACCGTGCTGGGGATGCTGCCCAGCATTCGTGTGTGGTACACCGTAAGGGAGACGCGGCCGGGATGAGATGGCAAGGATGACTTATTTTAGGTTTTTTAGCAGACCTTGAAAAGTCAAGTCGTGCAGGATGGGAACCATGTAACCAGCTGTAAAAGAAGTTGTTCCTAGTTCAGCAGGTATCTGGACTTTGCTTCTGCAGAGTTTAAAGCGAGTGATGTGCAAGGTGGCGTCAGGAGGGAGGAAAGGTAGCAAGTACCTTCTGAATCAGATTGTGCTCTCTGGCTTTGTGAACCTCTGTGGATCCAGGCAGGTGTAGTTCAGGATAGGTGTCTGCTTTGGTCTCCCTCCATGGTCCAAAGCATGCAGCTTGGCAAGGAGGAGCATGACCGGCATTGCAGTGTACCCACATTTGGGTATATCCTAGCCCACCTGGTCTGAGGAGTGTCATAGGTCCTGCCTGGGTGATTTTGTGGATCCCTGCATTTTCAACCTTAAAGTCCAGGGGCTTTGTGCTGAGCCTTCAGAGACCTGCGAAGTCCTTGTGCAGCTGGGCGCAGCTCAGCCGGCTGCAGATCACCTCACTCAGTCCCGCGGTCCATGACGGAGAAGAGTTTCTGTCCTTGGATTTCATCCTGCTCTGTTGATGTGGAGCCCCTGCTTCTGTCCACGCTGCCCACAGAGATGATGGCCTGTTCTTCTATCCCACAGACAGATGGTGGCAATGGAGATTTAGACCCTGGCATCCTGCTGACTGCTCAGACCATCACTTCGGAAACCACCAGCAGCACCACCACCACACAGATCACAAAGGTAACACTACAGGAACATGATAAAACAACAACAACAACTAAAACAGCAACATGATAGAGAGATGGGCAGAGTTGAATAATAGAAAAAATAGCTTTTGAAAGTTCCTTTCAAAAAACGTGATTAATACCTGAAACAAAGCACAAGGGTCCCAGGTTTCCCTGTGGTGAACTAAGACTGTAGATTATGCATTAATTGCAGTACAGTCTGTGGACATGGACTGTGAGTCAAAGGTCTTCCCTGGTTCAATTATAAGAAAAGGAATATTTGACATTTTTTCTTTGAGCAGTGGCAGTTTTCCCCCATGATTCTGATGCTGTGGTACGACAGCAGTATTTGGTAACACTATTTTTGATACCGTCTTTAGAAAGGCAGCCCCAGTGCACTCAAATTCTTTTTCACTTCTAGACTAACAGTAGTTTTTTCCTTTTGTACTAGACTGTAAAAGGTGGTATTTCAGAGACACGGATTGAAAAAAGGATTGTCATCACAGGAGATGCAGATGTAGATCACGACCAGGTAGGAGCTTGGATGCAGTCCAAAAGAGCTTCTCAGAGCTGGCACGACTAGACAGGCTGCCCTTCTGAAGACAACTTAACCAGAAAACAACCTAGGGAAGTTTTACTGGGGTAGAAATAAAACTTTAAAACTGATTTCAGTAACTAAATTCCTCTTTGACAGCAGGCAGCTGTATAGCTGGGCCAGCAAAGCTTAATTCTGCTCTGAAACTGGTGTTGGCAGCAAAGTTTTGATTCCAGGACTGGTTTGGACAAATGCAATTTAAAAAAAAAAAAAATCCACAAAAATGTGAAATAAAAGTTTTACTTGGCATCTGGATGATCTGCATTAATTTTCTAGTAACTCTGAAGTGCTATTGCTACTGTATAGTGCCAGAAGTCATTTCATAGCACTCAGCACCTGCATTAAATCTCATTGGCTTTATAGGAAACCTTTCTGATGAGTCAGCCTCATTGGCCTCTAGAGTGTGTTGGAAGTGATGATTTTGTCATCAGAGAATTATACTTTGAATTTAATTTTAGTTGCAAGTATCACGGGGCTGGAGAATATTCATACAACAAGAACTAGTTTATTAATTCCAAAAGAAAATGTCGGAGAAGATACCTGAAATGTGCTCATCGCACTTGCTGGAAGAATAAACGGGGTTTGCTTAATTGCTCTCATCCATCTTCTACCATGGGGCAGTGGAGAGATGTAGTGTATTCTTAGAAAACAGCTTTTCCTTTCAGAAGAAAATCTAATACCACCAAAAGTCACCAAACTGTGCAGCTGAAGTGGAATCACTTTTCTTTTTCTCTCCCCAGAGTTAGAAAGCCTCTTATTCCCCTGAGGACCCTCGGTGGCATGCTCTGAAATGTGGTCTCTTTCAGGTTCTAGCGCAGGCGATAAAGGCAGCAAAGGAGCAGCACCCGGACATGTCGGTGACCAAAGTGGTTGTACACCAGGAGACCGAGATTGCAGAGGAGTAGCGAGGCTGTGTGAGTAGGGAGACCATGTATAAGTGAGTGACGGGTGCTGCTTTCCCCCCAGGGTGGGGGGCTTGATCTCTGTGCAACTGAGGTTTGGCTAAATATGGTCAAAGTTTAAGTAAAATTATTATTGTTGGCTGATGATGAGTCCTGCTCAGGCTGTTCCTATTAAATCATTTAAGGCTGATGAAGCAGTCACAAATACAGACTAATCCTGCTGTGGAAGTGAGCCAAAATTGTCTAAAAGACGCTACGTGGCTCCTGCGATGAGGCTGTTTTGCCTTACCAAACACCTCTGATGCACCTGAAGCACACTGACCTATAGGTTTCACGTAGACCCCTGCCTGTGTCAGTACCTGAGATGGACCTCGTGCTCCTGACTTGCCTGGAAAGATCCCTTTTCTGCAGTCTTGATGGTTTTGGGAAAGAGCTGCTTGAGGAATCCAGCTCTGCCTGTACATCAGTGCTGTAAAGCCCATCCTGATGCCTGTGATGATGGTGTTGCCCAAGTCTGTGCCATCCGCTGCCCTGCGTGTGTCCTGCCTCATCCCAACAAACTTGGTACTTGCTGAGATTTGGGAGGTGGAACAAGAAGAAGTTAGGCAACAGGAGACACAGCATGGTTAAACAGACATTGTGGTGGAGCTTTTTATCTCTTCAAACCTAAATAAAAATGGGACAGGTTTCCTAACGGTTCCTGGGCTTGCAACTTTTAAAATACGATCCTTCAGGGATGGGAGCAGGGCGTTGTTTGTGCCAGGTGCCTGGTGGTGGCTCTGAGCCTGAATTCACACCTACCATTGATGGTTAACTCATCTTCTGATTTCAGTTCTCTGACAGCTTCAGGGAAGCAGGTTCCTCTCTTTCCCAGAAAGATGGCTGTTAGTAGCCATGACTTACCATGTTTCTCTCTTTCTAGGTAGCATTCCTGCCAGACACAACACCAGGAAAAAGAAACCCAGCAAAATTACCAAGAAACTACCTGGAGCACAAAGACCTCGGATTTACAAGACTTGACACTCAGAGACATTCATATCATTTATTAGGAGTTGCGCTTTGACATTTTACTTGGGATTTTCCAGACTCTACTGGATCCCGTTGGATATAGATTTTTTTTTTATATATTGTGACAAAAGTATGCCATATTTCTAACTGTACTGAATATTTTTTACAGGTTTTCAATTTTGCATTCCCTCTCACGCATAGCCTCTTCAGATACAGACCCTGACACACCTCGCAGGGCTCAAAGGGTCACTTTTTTAAGTCATATTCCCTCTGCCTCATCAGGGATAACGGAGATAAGCCACATCCGTGCATATTCCAAGCGCGGGATCCATACGCGCCTTCAAAAAGCCATGGGTCCTTCTGCTGGGAGAGTCAGTTTAAAAAAGTCAGACTTCAGTTTTGTGCAGCATTTCTGATTGCCTCTTGATTTTGTTTAGCTCTAGGGAGCTTGAGACTCCGGCCATGATACCTGGGCGTGCAGAGCAGAGCTGCTGTCTTCGCTCCGAGTTTCCTCCCCGTTGGGTTTCAGGCCCCCGATGTGTGAACACAGTAGGGTTTTGTGGTGTAGCCTATGCACACATCTTAATAGTTGACTAGATTTAAGGAATACTGGAAGTTGCTTCAAGTATCTTATACTGTGAATTTTAGAGCTTTAAGAGGACTGTGATAGCAACTCGCCTTCCTCCTGTGTGTCTCTGCCGAGTGCTACCTACCTGTTTGTGTTTTCTAGATGCCATTAAATTAAAAAGCCCTTAGAAGTGTGCGTTTAAGGTGTTTGGACTCTGAATGCTATTAAGGTAGGCTTATGCAGCATTCATAGTAACTGGGTTTTTTTCAGTGTCATAGTTTTTCACTTGTGTTCATGATTTTTAAATTAGGGGAGTTTTTTTTGTAAGTTATGGGTTGGGTTTCTTCCTCCCCTCACAGTGCTATTTAAAGCTAAACCTGTTACCCATATACCAGGGCATATATCCTACTATCATTTAATTTAAAATCCTTTAGACAATCCTTCCTAGGTCTGTAAAGCTGTATTTGGAGAGGCTGAACAAGAAATCTTAGGTGTCAGGTGTTGCTGGTCATGATCGAGCCAAGCCATGTGGAAAGTGCTGCCACCCCCTCTTCCATGCTGGCTTTAAGGATCTGTACTTTGGCTTCATGACCACCTTGCTGGAATGAAATACCAGGGTTAGTGTCTGCATCTTTAGGCTGAGCTTACAGACCACAGGGGCCATCTCCAGCTAGGTGGAGGTGACCAGAAAACATCTTTTCTGAGGCTGGATGTGCTTCCCTCCACAGCACTGGGGGCTGAGGTCCCACTGCTGCTTTCTGAGCTGTGTGGAAATGTTCTGATCATGCCCTGGTTTCTCCTTCCAGCATTTAAATTTAAAAAAAAAAAAAAAAAAGCAAACAAAAACCCAATCTTTGTAAAGAGTCTGCCCAGACACTTGTGAACACTTTAGTACACTTTGAGGTTGTGGTTTTGGTTGTTGGGTTTTTTTTTGTTGTTTTTTTTTTCCATATATATATATATAGTGTGGCACATTGGTAGCTGAGGGCATGGAGTGCTCTGCTGCTGCTCCTCAGTCGAGGATGGGAAGCAAATGGCAATAAAAAAAAGCTCTCTGCTATTTTAAATTTGAATAATGTGTTTCAGAAGTCACTGGATTTAGCTCAGGCTGCAATGACTTGCTGTTTAGCTGTAAACAGCCTTTGAACTACACTGGGGCTAGTGTAGCTTCTCAGATTCAGGTGCAATTTTAATTAAGCTGTCAGTATTGATTGGAGACTATGCTGAAAATGCTGGAGCTGCTGGATTTTTTTTGCTTTCTTTGAGCCTTGCTGGCCGTGGGTCCTTCCCAGCCTCCAGCCTTCCCATGCTGGTACCTGCTTCTTGTGCTGCTCTGGGTGCATGGTCCCTTCCCACAATGATGCTCTGCCTTCCACTGGGTACCGGGCATCCTATTCTGGGGATTTAGGGAGTCCTGGGCTCCACAGCTGTAGTGTAGAGATTAAGTCTTCCTATTTATGTCTGAACAGCCCTTTCCTTCCTTATTCTGCTACGCAGATCCTTTAACAGATCTGTGTCCCTGCTGTCCTCAAGTTAGTTGGGTAACGCTTGCCTTAAACGCCCATCATGCTGAGCATCCCTCTGGCAATGTCCCTTTTCTGGGAATTCAGCTTTTTGCCACTCGGTCCTTCCTTCTCAACCTGTTGCAGCTACCTGAGGAGTGAAAGGGCACACCGAGTCATCATTAAGAGGATTTCTGAGCTTTAGCAGACAAAGCCAGCATGATAAATTAAGTTTGTCCATAGCACTTAAAGGCACTTGGCTGTCATGAGAATTTAGGAGAACGTGGTGCAAGGCTGAAGCTTGGCCCTGGCTGTTCAGTTGGGGTGTCCTGTGCCTGGAGCACGATAAGTGGGATAGAACACCCTAAGCAGGGGATTTCTAGGGTGAGAAAAACCTGCTGGCATGAGAGGTGGTTCCTTTCCAAAAGGATATGCTCACTGTGTCTGTGTACCTCCCTTTTTAAGGGCCCATAGACACCACCACCACCCTTTTTTTTTTTCCTGGATTTGGGGTGGCTGTTTCCAGATTGTTCATTCTCACACTTTCCCTTCTTAAGTTCTTGCTTCTCCCTGAGTAGTTTAAACAAGTTATCGCCTCTTCACGGCGATAGTGCTGACCAGAGCTGGTTTCAGACAAGCAAGCTCATCCCTTGCGCTGAGCCTCATCTGACCTTTGCCATCACCCTGCTGTCTGACCCCATGGGGGATTTCCAGCCCTGCTGACCCTCTCCAGCCAACACAGCCGTCTACATGCAGCGCCCGAGCCCAGGGGCTGGACAGGAGCAGCGGCAGCCTGGGAAGAAGATAAAAGTTAAGAGCAGAAGAAGCTTCTTCCATCCTCAGCAGGGGCTATGGCAGGGCTGCCCGCATCCCTTCCACCTCTGATGGGTTTCTAAAATCCTTGGCTCTTAGCATGCTGTGTTACTTCTAGGGACAAACCAGCTAAGTAAGGTCTATTTATATGAATGTTCCCAGCTCTTCCCACTCCACAAATTCACCCAGAGACTGTCTTGATTGTATAATATACATTATATGGAAGCTATTTATATATGAATGAATGTTTTTATAGAAAGGAAGGCAAGGAGCTCATGTTCTCCTCCATTAAACTGGAACGGCAGCTCTGGTTGCCAAATAGCAATCTCTGACCACACAGATGTGTTAGCAAAGGACTGACTGATTTCTGGTTTTAATAAACTGTGGTTTGCTGATTTTCCTAATTGTACAATTACCTTAAGAGGTGGTAGTGTCCCAGCCTTAGAGATGAAACTTGTAAAAAAAAAAATAAAATAATTTAGTTGAGAATATGAAGGAGCTTTGTACAATTTTTTTAAGGCAATTGTGAATTGTCTAGGCTAGTCGTTTACACTCTTCTTTATAAAGATAGGAACTTTTAAAATTGGCAAATCTTTATAGATTGACTAGTGATAGGAGCTGTTATTTTGGACTTTCATAGTAAATCAAAGGGAAAGTTGCTGTAGCATTTAGACAGACATAAGTGTTCAGTATTGCTTCTTGTATTGCATTTTTCAATAAATTTTCAAACAAAACTACCTCCCTGGACCTGAAGCCTTTTTTCATCTTCTCATCCTCCTCCAGGTCTCTCTCCCCAGCCTAGCTTTGTGGCAGTTTGCTTTTTCTGACCGAAGCCAGAGCCAGTGCAGGCTGTGCTGCTGTGTGCCATGACTGCTGGAGCTCTCACCAGCCCCGCACTGGGCTCTGCCACCAGCTGCATTGTCCTGTGCTCTTGGTGGCTTCAGATACTTTAAACCATTCCCAGGGGGGACATGTGTGGGACCAAAGCCCCCAGAAGGGGCCAAAAGGGAGCCCCAGAGTCCAAGTTTTCCCTAAAGCATCATCACTTGATATAAAACCCTTTTTGAACTATTGCATTTGAGGTGAGCTCAGATGAGGGTTTCTGCTCGGCAGCTGCTGCCAAACCCCGAGTGAATTGGATTGAACTGGAGCAGGGGAGATGTCTAACCCAGCTCTTTTTTTGTCCTGTTTCATTTTTTTTTCTGACTGCAGCATCTTTAGGAGGGACAGAAATACCAAGCAGAAAGCTGATGGGGCATCTTGGCCACCAGCCCGACAGAGAACAAAAGCCAGTTGGCCCAGTTAGTGCAGTTGGAGACTGGGAACTGGAAAAACATCCCTATGGGCAGGGGCAGCCCTGGGGCTGGCTGTGATGCCACCCTCCCTTGTGCCTCAGTTTCCCCAACAGACAGAAAGGGAAGGGTTACATGACCTCATTGTCACTCGGGCACATGTCTATATTCACATGCTAAAAGCAACATTAATTCAAATTGCTCCAGAGACAAGTCATTGCATCTTACTGACACCTTGCCTTTGGCCAGTTTGTTTTCAAGCTGCTCCAAGTATTGAATCTCAATGTACTGTAAAGCAAAAATTATAGAGGAGCCGCAGAAATCAGCCCCCGATAGTTGGGAAATGACCACCGCTGGAGCTGCTTTTCTGTAACCTGTCACAGCAACTTGATTTACTTAGAACAATGAGGCAGAGTCGAACATGACGTTATTTCTCTAAGCCAACACGGGCTGTCGCACACGGCCAGGGCAGCCCCGGGCTCCTCGCCTTGTCCATTCCCATTAGGGTGACACCAAAACGCACTTTAAATAACCCTGTCCCGGGGAGCTGGGTCTTGCGGAGGTCCCAGCTCCTTCAGATAATGCAGTGGCATGATGAGCTGCAGCCAAAGGCATCGTGTTGGGGGACAAATGGCCAAGAAAAGGATTAATTCCCCTGGTCAGCAGCTTTTTGGGGTGTCAGTCCCCTGCTCAGCAGCCAGTCGGCCAAGGCATCACCTGCCCCCTCTCTGAATTATTTAACATTACCCAAGGAGCAGCACTAAGCTTTGCCTGGCTCCAGCGAGCTGCCCCGCAGCAAAGGTGGGTCCCAGCCCGTCCCCGCAGTGCCCGGCTTGGCATGGGGCGATAACGGGGGGAGCATCACGTACCGGGGCGCGCTGGACTCCGGCAGCGTGTCCTGGCAGAAAAACCCATCAGCCCTGGAAGCCCTGCACCAGGGCAACCCTACAGCGAGGGGACGCTGAGCTGACGACCATCCCCGCTGCCCCTGCCCTCCCCAAGGGGCTCCCAGCCTGTCCCCTCCCCAGTGCTGGCCCGGGCACGCTGGAGGGACACGGGTGGCACCAGGGACCTGGTCCCACACGGCCCCTCTGCCCGAGCCGCGATGCTTTGCCAGGCAGGACCGTTGCCATTGCAGGTGCAAGGACGCCGGCAGCACAGGGGACGTTTACGCCCCATGTCAAATGCCCAGGGGACGTTTGTCCCTGGCTCATTTCCCCAGGGGACAAGCGCCAGGACAGCAAACACCAACCACCGATGCTCGGACCCTTCGCTCTGCCGCCGAGCCCTGGGGACATCAACCAGGAGACCACCCAGCTTTTCCTTAAAGCCTCCCCCAGGCTGGGTGTCCCAAGAACAGGGTGCCTTTACCCCCCCCCACCAGCCAGGGCAGGGGTTGCTCAGCCCTATTGCTTCCCTTTAGCCCCATGCCACAGTTTGCCCCCCACCCCCAAACTGCAAATTCTGCCAAGCCTGGAGCCCTGTGGCATTTTGCCTGGCTACAAGCAAGGGAAAATATTAGGTAAACAAACAAACACCATGGCAATCTAGAGAGATGCAAATAAATAAATAAAAAAAAACCCAACCCAAACTCCTTATCCCAACACCAGCAGAAGGCAGCAGCAGCCCGCAGGCTCCCAGGGGGCCGAGCCCGGGCTCCTGGGTGGCCCCACGCCAGCTCCAGCCCCCAGATCCCACACGGAAGGCAACGGCTCTATCCCAGAGGTCCCATCCTTTGCGAAGGACCGGCAAAAGCCATTTCCCTTTGTCACCCATCCCCATCCCTGGTCCTTCCTCGGGTCTCCATCCCGGACCCTGACCCAGCACCCAGAGGAGCAGCCATCACGCTGGGAGGACAAAGTTCCCATTCAAACACCAGTTTGTTCCAGCCTGGGCTATTTTTAGGTCATTCCTCTCGTTTCGGGGACTCGGGCAGCCAGTCGTGTTCCTGGCGGGTCAGGATGGTGTCCCAGGGTCAGGGCCGCTCTCAGGGCCCCGAGGGGAATTGCTGCGGGAATCAGGCAAGCAGCGGGGTCGACTCCATCACTTCTAGATGGAAAAACCCAGGGTGGTTGAGGGTCTGGGATGAACAGGGTTGAAAGGGAGGAATTGCATTTGCAACGGGCCAGGTAGGACAGACACCGGGCTCAGCCCCAAGCTCCATAACTGGGGAAACTGAGGCACGGGGCAAGAGTCAAAGCCAGAGGCAGGGAGTGACCTCCCGTCCTGCAGCAGCCAGGTCGGTGGCATGGGGCTCATCCCCGCTTCGTCCCCATCCCTCCGGGATGCCCACTGCTGCGGGACACCTGCAGGTCTGTGGGCATCAGCCCCAGCAGCTCTTCACTCCCACCCTAAGGGCTCGATGCTCCCCCAGGAGCAGCCCCCCCAAGTCAGTTTGGGGGAGCAGAGCATCCCTATTGCTCTGCAGAGCACCTTGGCACCTCACCAGCCCCTGGGAGGCTGGAAAACCGAATCAACTGGCCGGATTACAGCCCGGTGCAGACCAGTACAGCCCAGTTGCTCCACGCTGGGCTTCTCAAACACCACAGACCTGAAGCGGCATCCCTCCAGCTCGCTCCATCGTCACCACGGCCTCGCCTCCCGCTCCGAACCCCCAAAGCAGGGAAGTGGCAGCTCCCCGGCCAGAGTCTGGCCCCGCCATCACCCTGTGGAGCAGGACGCTCCGGCTGGATGCATCCCACTGCCCTTGGCAAGTGCCAGGGAAACCTGCAGACCTGCTGCCGTGGGATCCGAGGCAGGAGCAGGGGCCAGTTATGCCAGTGCAAACCAGTGCCCAGACACTCACCCAGGACGAGGCAGTGGGTTGGAGCAGCTCCGGCACCCAGGGGCCATCTCGGGTGGCCACGACATTTAGTGCCACGGGAGCTTTCTCCTGGAGGACACGTCCAGAAGCAAACCACTGCTCCCCGGCCCTGGCTCCACCAGTCCCAGCTCTGGCAGCACGAGGAGCTACATCTCATCTCCCGAAGGCAGCCACAGGGCTCCTGCCCATCCTGCCCACTGCGGGACACCGAGGCTGGTCCAGGGTCCAGAGCTGGCCACGCTTTGGTGCAGCCGAGTCCCCGGGGAGCCGCACGCAGTGACTTTTGGATGTTCCTGACCTGCACCCTGCTCTGCCTCCATAGCAGTAAAACTTCAAGGCACGAGCTTTCCCCTGCTGCCCCCAGCACACACATCCTACCAAGCTTCTCCAGATGAGACAGTTTTCCTGGGGTAGGAATGAATTCCCAAAGCCCAAATTCCCAGCCCTTAAATGCCCCATGCTCCAGTTAACCCCTTGCATACCAGACATACCACGTTGTCCACACATCCTTTCCTTCCCCCAGTTTGCCCCCAGCATGGGCAGCGCTTCCCAATGGATGCCAAGCCAAAGCCCCAGAGATTTGGGTTCCAGCTCCGGCCACACTCCAGTGCTCAGCTGTTCAGGACAGCACATGTCGCTTGGATGCCGATGGGGGACTCTGCCTTTGGAGCTCGGCTCACCCCATCCCACCCAGGACCAGTCCCAGGGGGATCAGCCCCACATTGCTCAGCCCGTTTCTGCAGCAGGAGAAAGGTGCAGAGCCTGGGGTGCCAGCGAGCCTGTGCAGGACACCCCCAAACCCACAAGAGCCAAAAAGTAAAGTGAAAAAAAGAAATGAAGCAACTACCCCCAAACCCACCCCAGCTCCAGCCCCGTCCTGGCTCCTTTAGGTGCCGGGAAGCACTAAGACAGACACCTTTGACTCAGTGCCGGCTCATTAACACAGAGGGGCACTTGGTATCACGCTTCCTTCCTTTTTTTTTTTAAATAAAGCATCCAAAAGCAGCACCCTTCATACGTCGCCAGAAGGTCACAAGGCTTTATAGCACCGGGGAGCACATCTACACGCCATCACCCCCACTTAGGGGTCCTCAGCTTTAAACATAAGGCGCAAAGTGCCGCACTATCGCTCCTCACACGTTGCAACGGCCCCAGCCTCAGCCCCAGCACAGAAAACCCCGACACTTCATCTTCCCAGCGCCTCGGGAAGGAGATTTATAGCAGAGAGCACTCACCCTAAATAATGCACCAACATTTGCATTCCCTGGCTGTACTACAAGTGCGTGGCCGCTAGCAGAGTGCTTTCCTTCACACAGACTTTAAATCTTAAGGAAGGACTTACCGGCCAAGCAGACTCATGGCAATGACCTCCCTTGCTGTGGGGAGAGGAGGAGGAGGAAGGAGGAGAAGGAGGAAGGGCTGCAAACCCTGCAGCTTAGTGGGACCGGGTGGGCTGAGCAGCATCAGGTGTGGGGTGGGAGCAATCGTGCCCCAGCTGCGGCTGATCTGGTTGAGCGTGGCCGTAGCTCTCTGTGCTCGGGGGTTTAGGTCTGGATCCTTTATGATTGGGATCTGCTGCTTTTTGGCATGGCTGCTGCAGCCCTTCTCTCTCTGTCTCCCCCTTTTAGCCCCTTTGGGGGATGTTTCTTGGGCTGGCTCCGACCCTGCCCTGTCTGAGCTGCACAGTCCTTGGCTCCGGCTCTGTGCAGATGCCCCATTAAAGAGATGGTTGAAGGGCTGTTATTACCCCCCCACCTCCCCTCCACCCCCTCCCCTGTGCTGGAAGTGTCCCAGCAGCGAACCTGGAGCCCCACCAGTGCTGGCTGGGGTGGCCCTGGGCATGGGAGACCCTCTCACAACCATTGGTGGGGTCTGCACCTTCCCCGGGGCATTTTTCCCACACACAGCCTACAGCAGTGGTTTCCCCCAACCCATTTTCCACATTTTGTCCATTTTTGGCCCAAACTGTTCCATAGCCGTGCACCAGCCTAGAGGTCCCTTGGTGGTGTGGGGGTAATTGCAATTAGCCCAAGGGACACCCTGTGGTCAGTCCTGGTCAGCCTGGATGGTCAGCACTGGGGACAACCCCACTATTTTCTTTTGCTGGTGTTTTTGGTGAAATCCCCCTTCTCTTGGTCAGAATCTCAACCTGCAGCAGGCACCTCCTGAGGTGGGGATACGCCAGTGGGTGATGATAAGGGCTGGATATTTAATCTATAGTTTATAAAGCCGGTTCCTAGGCAGGATAAGATAAGATACCGTCCAGCATCACCCTTCACAAGCTGCACGGCATGAGATCTTCAGTGCTTCCAGGGTGGTTTAATTTCACAGCTCTGCAGCCGAGTGGGGTCAATGGAGGGATCCAGGGTGGATTTTTTTTTTGCTTTATTTTTAAATTTTTGTTTTTAACCCAGATCCATTCCTGCTCAGTGTTATTCCCAGCATGCTGCCAGGACAGTGTGGGAGTGAGAGCATCCACAGCATCCATCCACTGAAATGGATGGATGTTAAAATCCCACAAACACTCTTGAAACTGTGTCCACAGGCAGAGTTACAGATGAGGGATGTGCAGATGATGCACTCCCCAGAGAGAGCATGGGTCTTCTCACCCCACCAGACTAATTAATAAAGCAGCTTTGCATTTTGAAATAATCCCTACATGGCTCAGAAATTCTCCCTCGGAGGATGCTGCTGAGTTGGCCGGGAGGATGCTGGGGGAGGAGGAGGGTGCTGGAGTGGGTGCGTGGTCCAGGTAGGAGATGTTGCAGGCAGGTTCCCCTCTCGTCCCCCATCATTTGCCACGTTGGGTTGCAGCCGCTTCCCAAGGTCGGGCTGAGTCTCAGCCAGAAAATGAAGGGGAAAAATTAAAACAAAAGCCCCCAGCCCTGAAGCAGCTCCTGGTGCAGCTCCTCACAGTGTTTCAGGCTCCAATTCTTGCTGCCGGTTTCTGAAGTGTGGCCCAGGGCCCGGCATTAGCTCTGGCTGCAGCTGGTTAAGCCCGAATGAAAAGTTATTTTCAGCTAAAAACAACCTCCTGGCACGTCCCCTGGGATGCTGCTTCAGGGCAGACCCCGCCGGTGACTTTTTGTTGTTGCTGTTTATTGCATTGAACCAGTGCCTAAATAATTTTGAGATTAAGCATCCAAATAAATAGCTGAGCTGTGGGTTGGTATCGCTCCCAGCGAGACCTCAGCGATGCTACTGCCTCCCAAACCGCAGCCGTTGGCCCCATCTTTGCTTCCCTGCAAAGGGGGATGCTGGTGCCCAACTTCTTGGGGAGAGTTTGCATCGGAAACAGAGACAGCCTTTTCTTGTAAAGCAGGAAAAAAAAAAAAGAAAAAAAAAAACACTGCAGGGGTGTAAGGGGAGCTTAGGGGTTGCTTTTTGGGAAAAGGGTGGTTCAGCAGCCCCGCAGCTGGGGGGTCTCGCATGGGGCAGGCTGGGACCAGGTAGAGCAGCATGGGGGAAGGTGGAGATGGGGCCAGATCTAGTCTGGGCAATAGGGCACAAAGCTGCTATCACTCCTGTTTGAAAGGCAAAATAGAAATTAAAATGAAAAAATAATACTAAAAATTGAAACAAAACATGCCAAGTTTCCTAAGGGAGGTGAAAAAAAAAATTGTGGAAACCCTGACTTTTCTAAAATGAGTGCAGAGCGGTTTTGTTTCTTGCAGGCTTTAACTACCACTTCCCAGCTCCAGTGCCAAGTGCCACTGGTAATGCAGGGTGATGTGGAAGGCGACGAAAGCCAGGAGAGAGACAATAGCATTGCCAGCACAACCCTCCCCGGCTCCTGCAGCCCTGTCCCCTGTCCCCAACCCCATGGGGTGACAGAAATGGGTGATAAAAGCCCCTGGCTGGGGACAGTTCCCCTCTGCCCAGCCCCAGCCCTGGGCCAGGGAGATGTCAGTCTCTGAGCTGCTAGGAGTGCTTGTGCTGGGAATATATTTTTGCCAGAAAAGGCAGTTTCCAAGCCATTCTGTAGGGAGATTTTGGTCTGGAGAAGGATGTCGTCCCTGAAGTTTGCAAGATCCAAGGCTCCATGCTCAGTTCAGACCAGAGAGAGGGAGAAGCAGAGACAGGAATAAAAAACCCCAAATCATTTCATACAGATAAAACATATTTCAGCCATTTACATGCACCATGGTGGGCTCTGGTCTTGGGAAGGCAAAAGGCAGAGATCCCATCTAAGCTGCAACATTGCATTTTGAAGCCTCCTGAGTTGCCGGAGAGCAGACCAGTCCTCGCCCTTTCTCTCCGATCCATCCTTCAACAGCCCCTGGCATCCCGGGGCTCCTCCTGCCCCAGAACTGGGGGGAGTGGGATGGGCTGGGCTGGGTCCCCAGCACCAGCAGACACAGCTGCTGCAGACGGATGGGGTGTTTCTGGCTGGAGAACAGGGCAGTGATCAGAGCATAAAGGGCACCATTTACTTCTGGACTGATGAGGGGGGCAGGATCAGACGTGGTCCTTGGGTACCTGGCCAAGATGCTGGTGCCAGACGCTTAGAAAAGGCAATGCTGCTGCAAAAAAATCCTTCTCTGCTTTTTGGTAGGTGACCTCCCCGGAGATGGGGGAAAAGAAACAGGCAAAGAGCAAAAAAATGCTTTGGAAAGATGCAGCCATCTGCCCAAGTAGTACCCTGCCATGGGGATGCTCCCACCTCGGTGCCCTTGGCAGCCACCCGAGGCTCAGCACCCACTGGCAGTGGGTGCCCAACCACCCCCCTTCCGGCTCCTGGGCCTCTGCCAGAGCCAGAGATGGACTCGGTGTTAAAAAAGGGTTTTTTTGGGGGGGGAGAAGGACCGGGTCAAACCCCAGCATCGTGCCTCCCAGGGTGGAGGGAGGACACCCTGGCGGGGGTTTGTCCCAGCATTTGCATGAGCCGGTGGCACAGCTGGGACACTCCACCCCTGCCTTGAAAATACAAAGGTGAAGGATATTCCTCCAGTTCCTATTTATTTTAATCAGGCCCCACCATTGCTGCCCCATGGCCATGCCATGGCTGGTGGGACCTGACAGCTCCTCACCCCCTGTCCCCATCCCCACGTGGGCTTCACCCACGGGGGACATCGGAGGGACACCGCAGCCACATGCCAGGGGGAATCAACAGGAATCGGGGCTGAGCACCAAAGCAGTGACCAGCCCACACCTTCCCCAGGGGCAAACATGGCAAAGGTCCTGGGACAGGATCGGGAAAGAAATGATGGAGCAACCATTGCTTGTTTGCAAGAAAACAGGCAGCTGATGCTTCCCTTCTCCAGGCTGCTGAGCTTGGAGCTGTCTCCTGAGACGGGATGCGAGCTGCATCCCGCAGCGCAGCCTCACCCAACACAGTGAATCCTGTTTCTCTACTTCATTTTTCGGTTTATCCACATTTTCCTACTGCATTTTTCTGCTATGATGAGAGGTTTTTTGAGGGTTTTGTTTCTGTGCTACCTTCTCTCTGGGGATCACACCACCCCAGTGCCAAGACTGGCCCTCTGGCCTCATCCCACGCAGCTCCTGTTCTGCATCCAAAGGGCACCAAATAACACGACGGCACCCAACAGGGCCCGGCAAAACTAGCACCAACACTCACCCCTACCTCTCTGCCCCATCGCATCCCTCCTCCCACTACCCGCATCCTTCACCCCACCAGAAAACAGCACAAATAAGCCCCGACCCGCAGACAGGCTTTGGGAACTGCTGCACCCCAGCGACTCTGTTTTAATTTCACAGCTGCCTGGATGGCAGGAGGGTGGGCAGCAGCATCTCGCTCGCTGCCTGCAGCTCTCCTGGGCACCTTTTACATCCCTACTCTGCAAAAAAAAAAAGCCCCAAACCTTGAGCTCATCACCTTATCCTGCAAATATTCAGTAGCTGTAGAGCATCCTTACTCTCTCCAGCTGAGCGTCTTGCAGGGAAGACAACGAGGCGAGGCGGGACCGCATGGCATCAAGATAATATTTAATAGCCCCGTCGGGCTTACGTGCTCTGGTCAAGCAAATTTTCCGGTGGGTTGAGAGTGGGCAAGGGGACACCAACCCCCCAAAACATCCCCCCACCCCAACCCCGCTGAAATAAAGTGCTGCGGGGGCTGGTGGGACTTCGCCTACCCTGTGTCCCCATCCAGCGGTTTGCGTTGGGTCTCAAAGTGAGGGCTCCTCTGGAAAAGCCACCGGGAGAAGGGCTTGTAAGGCCAAGGGCATCCATCGGGAAGCTGTCGAGAGGCAGCTAGGAGAGGACATCCCACCCACCCCAGGCGAGTCCTCCCCCAGGAGCAGCGGGTCAGGACCTCCATCTTGGCATCCGCGTAAAAAACACTGTCCCTGAACACCTCCTGGACACGGGGGTTTGGGGTTGCTGGTGGGTGCTGGGGGCCAGGATGAGGGACTGCGACGTCACGGTCCCCGAGGGCACTGGGGATGTCAGACCCGCACGCCTCGCTCCATCCCCACCACCCAGGAGCTGGGTCGGAGCTCGCCCCGGCTCGGGGGCTCACTGGGCTCCAGCAGCCGGTCCGAGGACTCGCCAGTACTTTCCAGTTTGGCATAACCCACCAGGCTGACGTGGTCCAGCCGGGGCCAGCTCCGGTTCTTACGGTCCTTGATGGGGGCCACCAGCAGCATCCCCGGCTGGCCGAGGTCCAGGGACTTGGAGTGTCCCGGCGTGTGGAGCTGCGCATCGGGGCTGAGCTCTGCCGCCGCCGGCTCCGTGCCGGGGCAGCCGCCATCCATGTTGATGACGATGTGGCCGCCACCACCACCACCACCACGGTCCTGGCTGTGGGATGCGATGCTGCCAGAGACCGGAGCCCGGGAGAGCCGTGGTGCTTCGGAGGGGGGCTCGGCATGTCCCGCCTCGGCCCTCCCGCTGGCCCCCCGCGCCGCCGCGTCCAGCAAGCGGTTGTTGAGCTTGATGACGGGCAACGCCAAGGCGCCGACGGCCGAGGAGAGGAGGGACTCCGCTCCGGTGCGGCAGGAGAGGCTGAGGTTGGCCTCGGCGGAGGCGCCGGAGCGGAGGCTGAGGAGGGAGGCGGCGGGAGATGCTGCCGGGTGCTGGAGGAACTCGGCTGTGGTCTGGAGCCTGTTGGGGCCGTAGCAGTCGGACCACTTGCTGCAGGGGCCGGGGCAGGGCTGGCAGGAGAGATCCACCTGGTAGCAGCCCTCCACGCACTCAGCGTTGGCCTTGGGGACGGGCTGGCCGTCCCCGCGCTGGCAGCGCCCGTCCTCGGGGCCGGTCCCCTCGGGGAGACCCGCCGCCATGGAGTAGAGCCCCTTCTGCATCAGCCTGCGGGTCTCCATGTCCCTGTTCTCGTACAGCATGGTGTTGGCGCAGATGAAGATGAAGAGCCCGATGCCCATGATGACGGGGCCGATCAGCTTGAGCTTCTCGCTGTGGGGCACGTGGCGCCCGGCGGCCACCTCCCTCCTCATGTCCCCCGCGATGCTGGCATTCCTGGCACCGGCCCCAGTGCCCCCGGGTCCCCGATGGGGCCAGTAGCCCACCACGGCAATGGTCATGCCCACCAGGACCACTGAGATGCCCACCATGACGAAGGCTCCCGACGGCGAGCGCATGCGGAGCTGCCCTTTCACCGGGACCTCCGGCGGTGACTTGCGCCGCAGCCTGCGTCCCCGGCGCCGTGGCGGAGCGGGGGGCACCGGTGGCTTAGTCGTCCCCCCCTCCGGCTCCCGCATGGGTCCGTTGGTTTCAGCGCTCTCGGCAGTCATCGTCTCCGGCTCGGCCACTCTTCCTGCGGGGTGGGGAGGAGAAAAAGGTGAAGAGGCATTACTGGGGGTCCGCGTGCCCGAGATGCTGGGAGCATGGGGATGCCACGAGCGTGGGGACCACAGGGACACTGGGAGCGTGAGGATGCTGGGAACATGGGGACCACAGGGACACTGGGAGCAGGAGGGTGCCGGCAGCATGGGGACCCTGGGAGCAGGGGGATGCCGGGAGCATGGGGGGCATAGGAACACCAGGAACACGGGGATGCCAGGAATATGGGAAGCATGGGGATGCCGGGAGCACAGGGGACACCGAGCCCACAGGCTGCACCACGTCAGGGACCAGCAGCTTTGCTCTCCTCCCTCACCTGCTTCCTTTCCTCTAGTTAATTCTCTCTCCCCGCTCGAGAGCAGTGGACCGCGCTGCCAAAGCTTCAAAACTCATATCCCTAAACTGGGACAGGGCAGGGCAGTGAGGTTGGCCGGGACCCCACTGCACCACATGCTGCACTGGCACAGAGACATTGCTGGCATCAGGGGCCCAAATGACCTGTCCTGGGTCAACAAGTCCCGCTACACCTCCAAAGGGGTGCGACCAGCCAGCTCGGCTTGACAGCGGTGAGGGAACGGGCCGTTTATTTGCCCGCTGGGGAAACTGAGGCACGGCTGCACGTGAAAACCCAAAGCAAAGCTCTGACAAAGCCGCACTGCACGGGGCCCTGCAAACGACGCAGCTCCCCAGTTTGCTCCGCTCGCTATCCAACCACGACCTAAAAACCTAAACCAACACCCCATCATCCTCGAGCTGCTCGTCAGACCGCAGGACCCACCAACTCAGCACCCACGCAGGATTTAAGCTGAAAGAGGCGTTTTTCCCAGTCTGCTGCTGTCTCCTGCTTCAGGGGGAAGCCGACCCCCTCAGTGCACCCACGGGGTCCTGCCCTCGCACACACCAAGATAAAGCTCCACATCCAGGGATTTATGGGGCCTTCCAGAGTGCACTGTATTCCATTTTATCCAGTACCTTGTTTCCTAGATGAGCAAGAAGGTGCCGAAGTTGCTGCCAAAACCAGCCGGTGACCAGCCTGGCAGGGAAGCGTCAGCTGGGCTGGCACTGCTGTGCACAGGGTAAGCGGTGCCCCGCGATACGGGGAAGCTAAAACACGCCCTGAACACGTCCCAGACCGAAAACATCTTTAAAAAAAATAAATAACCTCATGTTGACAGGAATCCGTGTCCTTGCAGCCCGGCTACTTGCTGCTGTGTGCCCGGCAATGGTTGGTAATGCGGGCTGTGGCTGTGCAGCCCGGGCAGGACGGCATGTCCGTGCCCTCGCCGGCGTCTCCTGGCACTGCCGGTGCTGCCGGAGGCTGGCGTGGGAACGCTGCCCGGGCTGTTCCCAAACGGGGCCCAGGGATGTGCCACCGGCGTGAGCGGGGAGCGCTGCAGGGTGGCCCCCAGCCAAGGGATGCTGCATCTTAAATTGCAAAAGGAAAGCGTTCGGATAGCACGGCGGCATCGATATTCAGCAATTAAAAGCCAGAGACTAAAACCATGGAGAAACACCCTGGTAGGAGGAGGGTGACCGCTCTAATTTTACTCCCCGAGATGAATGAAGCACTGAGAGCCAGCAACCAGCATCACCGATGGCAGAAAAATAAGATACTAAGTTTTTTTTTTCCCCAGTCTTAATCATCTTAAGGTGTTATTAGCATCAGAGGGAAGGAATTAAAGATATGAGTTTCAGGATGACAGCATGTTCCTGGCACAAGGCTGTCAAGCTGTGACAATTTGAATAAGGGAGATTTAAAGGAAAAAAAATAAAGTCCCAAACAAAACAACCCAAACCCACAGCCCACTGCTGAGTGGGGTGTTAAACCTTTCTGTGAAACAAGCTGATAATCCTGCATTGCAAAGGGAGAAACACAATAAACCCAATGCAATGTTCACCCCGAATGGAAAAATGAGTTTTTAAATATTTTGGTATTAAAAGGAAACAACTCAAACACATCCCAAAGACTGTGGTTTTTTTGCCTCCAAATGCCCTGATTTAGGTTATGTCCCAGCTTTCTCTAATTACCATCTTAGATTCAACCTCTCTTAATTTTATATCAAACCCTTTAAATGCCTTGCTGGCTACTCAGGGATTAAAAAAGTAAGACACCCCCCCCCCCAAACCGCAAGAGCGGAGCAAAGGCTCTTTGTTACTGGCTGAGGCAGAGAAATGTCAACCCCCCAGGGCTCATGGCCCCCGAAAATCACGCTGAACACACACACCAGCCACCTCTGATTTTTGGCCCAGAGCCTCAGTTGTGCCTCTTTAAACCCAATTCTGCCATTATCCCCTTTAGCCCACCTGAGCCCCCCCGGAGCCAAAGCCAGCGCCCGTGGGGACCACGAGCATCCCCCGGGGGTCCCACCGAGGGCGTTGGGTTGGGTCCAGGTGATGTTCCCCTCGGCCATGCCGGGCTGCTGTTCCCACGCTTTTGTGCCAGATACAACCCGGTGTTAAACTATGGGAGCTGGGATGATAAAAATGGGTGTAGCAGGACCAAAGGGTGCCCATCCACCCCACATCCACGGGGTCCAGACCCCATTCTCCCCTCTTCTCCCTTTGCCCAGGGAACAGGGATGGAGATACAGGGCAGGAGGGACAGGCAGATGCCAGCAATCTGCCTCCAGGCAGGGAATCCTCTTCGCCCCCTCCCCAGCCCCCTGCCACTATTCCTGCCCCGAGCGCCTCTCCCCTTATCTCCCCGCCGCCCGATAGCTGCCTGCTTTCTGAAGTTGGAGCATTTAATTGCTCATTGCCGGGGCTGGTTGTTCCCAGAGTTCAAAACCATTATTTTTATTAATAGAATCCCCAAGGTTATATAAGCTCTTTAAAAAAATATATTAAAAAAAAAAAAAAATAAAACCCAGCATTGCCATCCAATTCTGCAACTCGCAGACGCTGACACTCACGCGAATGGATTAATTCAACGTTGGAGCAGCGGCAATAGACACAGCTCAGCTGGAGGGCAGGGCCGGGGGTCCCGTGGGTGCTGCCGGGGCAGGGGGACAGCCCTGTGCCTTGGCAGGACAGGCAGTGGTCCAGGGCTCCCGGCCACCTCCCTCCAGCCCGGAGGCAGCCGTGGTTCACCGGGACCCGACGCCTCCAGTTTTGAGGTTTTGATTCCCGGTGGGGAGGAATGACAGTATAGAAATGTAAACGCCGTTAGCGTTATCAAGCGAGATGAGGGCTGCTCTGCTGCCAGGTTCGGAGTTAAGCTTCCAATCCCCGCAATAAGCCTGGCATTAAAATAAACCCAAATATTTCTCTAATCCCCCCCATCATGAAGGCATATTGCTGGCTCCACCCCCCCCCCCCAATCCTCTCCCGCCGCCTTTGCAGACAGACGCTCCTAAAATTTGACACTAAATCCCAACGCATCTGACAACAGCAGAGCTGGACTGGGAGTAAAGCGGAATTTGGGAAGGGTCCCTCTTGCAGGTGGGTCCCTGCATCCCTTGAGCGCCCTGGGGATGCTCTGCCCCTGCCATGATCGTGCTGCCAGCTTGAATTTGCAGCGTGCCACAGGCTATCAAAAAGCAGATTTGGCCTCAAAATTTCCCTCCGGCCGAGGGATGAAGGGCTGCACCGGTGCTGGGCAATGCCACCCCAGTGCTGTGCCACAGGAGATGCCAGCCAGCGGCCAGCCAGCTTGGTGATGTGCTGGAGAGCTGCAAAAACACCGAGTGGAAAAGGGCCAAGTGCAGGCAGCGCTGAGGGCAGCTGCCTTCCCCCTGCAGGTTTCTCCCCCTTGCCAGTTCTCTTTCCAGGAGTGCACTTGGCTCACACCTGGAAAGGGCTTCGGTGTGGGACAGACTCCACCACGCCAGCAGGGATTTAAAACTCGGCATCTCCCCAGGGAGAGTGTTTCCATCACCGTCCTGCCCCGCTCCAGGCTGCGTTGCCCATCCTCAGGGCATGATCCCATCCTGCACCCAGGATCCCATCCTGGGAGTATTCTGCAAGTCACATCTGCAGAGCATCACCCTGGGGAAGCTGGTATCGGGAGCAGCCTAGGCTGTAACGAACACTCAAGAAGTGCCTGACAAACAGAGAGCACCTCCTTTTCTTTTCCTAAAAGTGACTTTAAAGCCGTTCTCCTGATTTTGGGAATAAACCGGTTTGGAAATTTGTTGCCAAATCAGCCAGCAAAGCCCGCAGCGTGTTTAAAGGCCGCGGTGATGGGTGAGACACCCAAAGCGCCGAGGCACAGCGCAGCCCCCTCCGCCTCGTCCAAGCCCCCGAGGGAGCCCGTGACGCCAAAGCCCGTGGTGGCTGAGCTGCCCCAAGTCCCCCCTCCGCAGGGAAGGGGGACTCAGGCAGCCGAGACCTTACGGGTACGAGGACGCGCCGAGCTGTGCTGCGAGAGCCCTTCCTTGGCTTCCCCACCCACCGGGAAAGGTACGGGGAATGGTAATGACAGTCTGCGCCGAGATGTGATGCTTAAAAATAACTCCCTTTCAGCCTAACCTCCAACGCCGCCCCCGGCGCGGGGCAGGGAGGGGATCGCATGGAGCAGCATCCAGGCACTGGGTCCCCTCTCCCTATCTCACCTCCCATCCCAGCTGGAGGAGAAGCAAAGCCAGCGGAGGAGCAGCATCAGTCCTGGCACATGGTGCATCCAGCATCTTGGATGCTTGGGGTGGTTTGAGGCCTCACGTCCTTGCCTGCGTGGTGCCGCCTCCTTTCCTATTTTATTCAGTCCACTTCAAATTTTCCCCCTTGGCTACACATTAAAGTTGTTCAGACAGAGGAAACAAAATAAAAAGCCAATGGGTATCTTTCTGGGTCTCTCTCAGCAGAAGAAAATGCTGTCACCATCCCAGCACCCACCGGCAGCTCCCACTCTGAAGCTGCAAAGCCTCCTCTGGGCTCGGTCCCAAGAGGTAAAACCACCCTGCCGTGACCCCAGCACAAGCATGTTCCCAACGCAGTGACAAAACGTCTCTCCAGCTTCAGCTTTGGCTGGGGACACCTGTTAATCAATCATAATTAATTAAGTTACCTCACAGAAGCTCCCACATAAACCCAGTAATGCTAATTATCACGGCGTGGGAAGGATTATCCCCCTTCCCAGCAGGAACCACCTTCTGGTCCTGGGCTGGGGGGTCTTGCACCTGGTTTTAACAAGGCTTGTGATATATTTTCACCCTTGCTGCAGCACAGAAGAGCCCGGGTATGACTACCCTCTGCCCGTCACCCAAAGGTGATGGCTCATTAGTCTTAAACATCCTTCGTTCCTCTCTCTACAGCAGCGGAGACCTCGGTTTCCCCAAGCGAAGGACGGGATGGATGAGATGTTGACACACAACCACCTCCACTAAGCACTTGCTGATGGAGACATCACCTCCACGCCTGGCCAAGCTGCGGAGAAGCATCTTGCCGGCTTCCCATCTTCAGGTCACACATCCCAGACAGCAGCCAGGAGCTGCCGGGGCCACCGCTGTCGCTTGGAACACGATCCAGGACAGGAGGCTATGGGGAAAGACGGTGCTGGGGTGGTTTGGGGACGCAGACGGGCCCGTCTCTTTGCTTTCCACCCCATGCTCGATGGGCTCCCCCAGGCAAGAAGATCACGATGGGCAAATGGGATGCAGCAACACCTGGGACTGAGGAGAGCCACCAGTGCCACCAGCTGCTCCAGCTCCATTCACCTTGACTTCTCCAAAGTCCTCCCTGCTTCCAAAACGGGGCCATCGGCTAAACAACTCTCTACCCCTCAGGCAAAGAAAGTGCGTGGAAACATCCAACTGATTACTAATTACAAGAGCTTGCCTTACCCAGATTTGCTCTGCTAATTAGACTAATCTCTACGGCTAGGAAATGAGCCGCAGTCACCCATAGCGGGGATCATGCAAGTTGGATGGATGCTTAACTCATGTCAGACCCCTGCAAAGGGGATCGTAATTCCCGGCTGCTTCTGACGGGCCATTGTTTAAGGAGACAATAGAAATGCTGGCAAATTTTGTGTTTCTCCTCCAAGCTGATGCCGAAATCAGGACATCTGCATTGCTCAACTTTTTTTGATATGAACCAGATGCAAATAATTAATAAATTCAAATTCAAGATAATGCAGGCATCTAAATTTAAATGGAGAGTGGATTTCTAATGGCAGCTTTTTGCTTGCTTGGTGGAGGGGGAAGGAGTGGGGAGCTCAGGGGGATTTCCTGGGAGAATTCCTGCCTCCGGGAAGCGGTGCGGGGTGGCAGGGCACCCGGGGATGCAGGCTGCGGCCAAGCACCTTGCAAATCCTCACGGCCAAGAGAAAAGGAAGGAGGGGAAAAAAAAATAAAATCCGTAGGCTGGGATTTCCAGGGAATTAGGAGCAAACTCTTTCTGAATTTGGCACCTTCCCTGCTGCTCCTTTGAAAAATCCCTGCCAGCGTGGAGGGAGGGAGGGGACTCCGGGGGGGCTGCCAAGTCCTCCCTGCTCCCAGGCATGGCCCAAGTTATCCAGCGGGTACAAACACATATAACCCATCTCCTCCCGCCCCAGGGACCCACATCCCACTCTGCCTGCAGGCAGTGAAGTTTCTAGCCATATTCCCAGCTGGGATTACTCTTGCCTCCGGCGTTTTAAACCTCCCATCTCCCCTACTCTTTACCCTGCAAAAACCCCCATCTCCCTGATTTCATGAACAGGAATCAAAACCCACCTGGAAGCGAGACGGGAGCCGTGGCTCTGCCTGCGGTCGTTCCCCCCCCCAACTCCAAGCCGCAAAGCTGAGCCCCTTGTGCTGAAAGGCCTTCCCCATCCCAAACTCCAGGAGCTACCGGGATAATTTCCACCCGCTTCTCCTCTCTCGAGTGTCTACACCAAAACCCGCGTGGGGATTAGCTGCGTGACCGCTCCTCAGAAGTGCAAAAACTCCCGGGGTTTGGATACTACAGCCGGCTGCTGCCCGGGTCCCAGTTTCTGGCCGTGTGAGGGTGCGTGTCTCCGTGCGTGGGCTGGCACACGAGTGTGCGTGTCGCCGTGGGCACGCGTGTGAGGGCTGCGCGCCTCTGCCCGCGTCCATCGGTCCGTCTTGCTCGTGTCCCTGCGTGCGCTGGGTGCCTGCGGGAGCCTCTTCGTGGCCGTGGGTACCCCCTGTCCGTGGGTACCCCCTGTCCGTGGATGCCCCGTGGCCGGGGGTGCCCGCTGTGCATCCCGCGGCGGCGTCGCTGTGCCCGGGGTTAATGTAAGCGGCTACGGCCGGTACCGGGTCCGTGTACCCGCGTGGGTGTCCCCCCCCTCCGCCGGTGCCCCCCCCCGCCGCCCCATCCCTCACTCACCGCCCTGAGCCTCCCGCCGGGACCGGGACCGGGACCGGGGCCGGGGCCGGGGCCGGTCCCCCGGGGGCGGCGGGCGCTGGGCTCCGCCGCGGCCGGGGCCATGGAGCGGCGGGAGCGGCCGGTTCCCGGTTCCCCGCTCGCTGCCGCCGCCGCCGCCGCCGGGACGTCTGGGCGGGGGGCGGCGGGTTCCGCCCGGCCCCGGGTCCCCGCCCCGCCCGGCCCCGGCCGCGGCCCCGCGGGGGGGAGGCGGAGCGCGGGGATGGCGGGGAACGGGGAAGGGGGACGGGCTGAACCGGGCCGGGACACCCCTCCCCCGGTCCCCGGTTGCCCTTCCCGGGGGGGTGCGGGCTGCGCGGTTGGCGGCCGTGGGAAAGTTGCGATCGCTTTGCGGGGATTTTCCTGGCTCCGAGCGCGGGGCTGGAGCCCGGGGAGCGGCGGGGAGGAGGGCGGGCAGCCGCCGGGGCCGGGCTGCCTTCCACCGCCTCCCCTCGGGTGCCCTCTCTGCCTTTCCCGGCAGGGACCCCCAGCCCCCTCCCGGCGCAGGATGGGACCCGCCGATACCTGAGGGGATGCTCAGAGTCCACGGACCCTCCTCCCACTCCCACGCCCCCCCCCCCCCCAGCCCTGCGATGCACCAACAGAGCCCACTTCTCCCAGCCAGGCCAGTCTGCTCGGGGACTGGGCTTGCGGTGGTTTTCCCCCTGCCAGCTGTGAGAGCACAGGAGAGTTTAGCAGTTGGGATAAAAGCATTACCCCAAGTTCACTTTGGCAGCCGAGGCATTTGATGAGCCCCCCCCCCCCGCACTGCAAACAGTGGTTAAGGCAGGTTCCAGAGGCACTTTCTCCTCCAGGCAGGCACAAAGAGGAGAGCTTCTGCGAGGAGCCGGCTCTGAGTGCGTCGCTTTGCCTTTCTTCCTCGGAACTTGCCACAATGACAGACGCAGACCTCTCTGTCAGCCCCAAGGGTCATGGCAGTGCATCCCCACATCCCCATCCCTGCATCCCCATCCCCGCATCCCCATCCTTGCATCCCCATCCCCTCATCCTCATCCCTATCCCCGCATCCGCATCCCCATCCTTGCATCCCCATCCCCTCATCCTCATCCCCATCCCCGCATCCCCATCCTCATCCCCATTCCCACATCCCCATCCCCGCATCCCCATCCTCACAGGGCAGCGAGCGGAGTCCTACAGCTGTAGCCGCTGGTGGCACATCGCGATGCACTGAAACAACTGCTCCTAGCTTTCACCAACATACTCACGCACCAACACCACAACACAACGCACTGGTAAGTGCTGAGGAGATTCGGCCTCGTTACACCCCCAAGCTACTGATGTTTTGCAGTCAGAGAGGCTGTTTATCAGCCTTTAATTAAAAATGTACCAAGCTTGCATCCCCCCTCTTCCCCACACTTGTGGTAAATCTCAGAGCATCAAACCAGACCCCTGCTCTCCCCAGGGAGCCACAAAACACAACTCTGCAATTCCCCGCGTGACTTTGCCACAGGCACCCCATGGTCCGTGAGCAGATGCAGAATGCAGTCAGCCAGCTCTCTGGCAGGGACCACTGCCCAGGAAAGGTTTTTAGGGGAAAAGCTCAAAAATGAGGCGCTGGATACTGGGTTCCTCACCTGTCTCTGGCAGGGGAGCATCATCCAGGGAGTCGATGATGAGAGAAATAAAATCCCCACTTCTGGGTTATGCTGTGGAGGTGTTACACAGGGTCATCTTCCCCTGCCAGGCTGAATAAAAGCAGTGTTTGGGAAACTTTGGAGCTTCTTGAGGGATGAGCGCTGGGGAAAGGCAAGGGATTATAGCTGCGGGTTCAGCGTACCAGCTGCACCGCTGGACCAGGGCGATGCCTCGCTCAGCCCGGCCATCCAGGCAAGCTAACAAACACAACCGCCCAGGGAGGAATGATATTTGACTTTGGCTTTTCACGCTGTTCAAGCGACACGTTCAAGGTCTCCCTTCGCTACCACTGGAGACCATCTGGGCACTCCACGATCCAGAAGAAATTAATGCTTTTGAGCAAAATCTGATTTCTATTCAGAGGCTGTACCTGTGCCAGGCGGAGCCGGCCAAAGAGCCGGAGGGGGAAGCAGCGAGAGCTCAGCGCCGGCAGCTTTAGGAGCAAGGGTCAACGCTTTCGGCAGCGCGGGTAGGGAAGGGATCTGGCAGCACGGGGCTGGCGCAGGGCCATCGCGCCCAGGCACTGCCCATCCCTACACAGGAGCCTGCTCAAAAGCAGTTTTCCGATTGCAGGTCGCCCAGGGATGCCCCCCCAGCGGGTTGGTCTCCTGTGGGCCTACCATTAATGTGATAAACGATGTTGGAGGCAGCGTAGGGCAGAGGGCAGGTGCCTGCCGTTCTTCAGGGGTTAAAGCTGGACTGTGCAGGGGACGAGCTCCTGCAGAGAAGGAAGAGCTCAACCTGGCTCTTCCGCCCTTCCAGCCATACCCAGCTCACGGAGGGGGAGGCGGATGCTGCAGTTGCCTGTGTCCTTGCAGACGGCAGGATCACCTCCGGAGGAGCAGAGAGGTGAAGAGGGGAAAAGAACCCACTGGGGACAAAAGTGACAGCAGGGAGAGAGAGGAAGGGGCTCAGGTAGGAGGCTCTGGAGCAGAGCTCACGGCGGGACAGGAGATGTGCAGGACCAAAGGCTCGGGGCCCTTTCCCCGATGCTCTGGGCAGCGCTTGCTCTTACAGACACATCTTGGTTGGGGAAGAACAACAAAAAAACAATACGAAAAAGAATTGACGTCACCGTCTCTCTTCAGAAAGAGAAAAAATGAATCTCATGGTAATTGGGCACCTCCTCTTGAATTTGGGGGAGGGAGGGGACCTGCATCCACCTTGTTTCAAGCTCTGGTGATCCTGGCAAAGCCTCCTCTGCTCTCTGCTGCCTCGGCTGGGGACCGAGCCTGGACAGGAGGAACCATGTGGATGGAGGAAGGAGAACTAGACAGCGAGCGATCACAGCCAGGATCTGAGATCAGAGAGAAGGAATGTTGTTATGGAGAGGCTGAAAGCTCGGGGTGGGGATGACTCATGCTGGAGAACATACAGCTGTTGGAGTGGGATTTGGCACCGGCTCGCCAAGGCTGCGGAGCCTTCCCCATTAGCAGAGACGGGAGAGAGGAGCCTCCACGATGTCTCCGATTTGGCAGAGGCAGCTGCCAACCTGGGCTGGAGGTGATGGGGAGGGGAGCACTGCCTGCCAAAGCAGGGTCACCACCCGGAGAGTATTTTGGGCAGCAGGCAGGGCTTAGCTGTGAGGTTTCTTGCTAGCAGGGTCCCTTCTGGCTGAGGAACCTGCAGGAGCTTGTCTGCTTTTGGCTGGGGTTGGTGGTGCTGCCCCGGGGAAGGGGGGAGTCAGAGCCGTGGGGATGGGATGGGGCTGGATGGGTCAGCTCTGCTCAGCACCGGAGCTGCAGCTGTGAAGAAGTGCAAGGTACGAAGCAGACATCCCTCTCCCTTCCCTAGTAATGGGGAAACTGAGGCACAGAGCGGGATGTGACGTATTCCCACCACCAAGTCAGCTGCAGAGGTTAAAAAAAAGCCTTGCGACGGCTGTTGCTCACTGCTGCATCCTTGGCCCGTGGTCAGGCTCTCCTCGCGCTGGGAAGAGGCAGACCATTTTGTGGCTGGAAGCAATCTCTGGCTGAGGAGTCAGACCACCATCCCCTCCCAGGCTGCTGGCAGCCAATGCTTGTAGGGCATGAAGGCTTTCATCCAGCTTCCATCCAGCTTCCATCCAGCGGGAGATGCTGTAGCAGCTTCCCCAATATTTACGATTGCTGCAGAGAGAAGGGGGAAAAACCATTCCCCCCACCCACCGAAGCCAAGGCAGGCAGGGAAGGAGATTTGGGCAAGGCATTAGGAGCAGGAGGATGAGCCAGCATCTTCCCCAAGTCCCTTTCAGAGAGATTTTTTGATGTCACGCCTGGAAATAACCACAGTGCCAGATTCCCAGCACCATGGGGTAAAAAGCTCCATAGGCTGCTTTGGAGGTGGCCCCATTTCAGTGGTAAGCAAAGTGACTGTAAATACAAACAGACTTGTTATTAATCATGTTCTGTAAATGTGGAATCATTATCTTTATGTCCCTGGAAAAGTAATTATCTCCGGCTTTTCAATAAGAACTTGGAAAAGCCTAAAGACTTGAGTTCTGGAAATGTCATCTGTCTCCACATAGAAGAAAACCTGCATATTTTCACAGATTAATATGAGTTAACCAAATTTACAAAATGAGTGAGTTTTAATATATTTCCAAAGCTTTAAGTTAAATGCTTCTTCTCTTTCCAGTGATTTATAATCCTGTTTTGCAAACTTTTCCTGTATTGCACATGTCATACTGTACCGTATGATGTTCTATTTTATTCTCTACCCAGTAGTACTTGTGCAGGAGACAAGGTGGGGCCTGATTTACGGGATCTCTCCTCCACTGCCATGTAAAGCAATTCCTCCTTGCCTGACCAGGCTCACGGATTGCAGAGGTCCGCATAAAGAATTATTCCTTCTATACAAACAACCAAAAAGAAACGTTTTCCAGTTGAAAGGAACATCAAGCTGATAACTTCAGGCCAAAACACAGCTCTGTGAAGCTTTATGCAACTGAAAGGCCACAGAAACATACCCATGCTCGACAGAAAATATTTGGGAAGATAACATTGCCTGCTGCAGTTACATTCCTGATGCTCCAGCAGCCACTCCGGGAGAGGAGGAGGAGGAGCGGGGAGCAAGACGCTGCAGACCCAGGACCAGCACTAGCCAGAAGCCACTTGGCCATTGCATTTCCAGCTCCGACAACGCAGCGCTAGCACAAGCTGGGGGAGGAAATCTGCATTGAAGCTGGTTTTAATTTCACCCAGTGTCTCTTTAAAGCAGAATAGATACTGTATGTTCTGAATGGAATAGAGAGCTAGAGGGAAGGCACTTGCTCCCATCGTGTATGTACTCACCACCTTGGTGGATGGCTTGGGCTGGGGGTCAGTGCCTTAATTTTAAGTGGCCAGAAGCGTTCAGGAAAGGGGTTTTTTTGCTCTGGAGTAGATGCATCTGGCCATTGCTTTATTTGCTTGGTCACACAACAGATCAAGATCTGAGTCCTGATGGGAAGAAGAGACCGTCTAGGAAGGATTATCCCAAAATGCACCAAAAGGCTGTCCTTCTAGCTCTTCCCCAGATTTCGGAGAGGTTCCCACATCAAAATGTTTTGGTTTGTCATTTCAGGTATGTTCTAAATTACTAAGCATTAGTGCTTGCTAAAGTTGAAGTAACAAAAATAAGAGCCGGAGCGAAGTGCTTCAGCTAAAGCTAGGATGGGATATTTCACAGAAATGCAATATTCTGAGACTGCCTTTTCATTTCAAAATGAGCCATAACATTCCCAGCTCCATATGGCTCTTTTTGACCCTCTCTTGCTTTCCCGGAGCGGGCAGGGGCAGGGCAGGACTCGGGGCAGGTTGGGCTCTTGCTGCAGGTACAGCAGCTTGGTAAAACCACAGCGGTTCGGGGGAGAGGCAAGGGATCTTCGTGGTGTTTCATCCTACAGGAGAAATCCTGGGGGAATCCAATGAAACCACCAGGGCCAAATTTTAACATACACAGAGGGAAACACATTTTTCAGACTCTGTTTAACTGAATTGCTGAACCCATGGCTGTATGAGCTCACGAACAAGTTCAAAAGAGAACTCAAATTGATGGAGAATTGCATTGGCAGCTAATGAACGTGATCGATGGGATGACGTCTGCAGCCGCAGAAGCCCTTAAGGCATCAGCGCTCCGAAGGGATGGACCACACCGGGAAAGCATCGTCCTCCGCACACCTGGCTCTCACCCCGGTCCCTGATGGGAGACCTGCCCTACCACAGGGCTGACCCTGGCTGGGGTCCATGTCCCCAACCCTTCTGCACCTCCTGTCCCTTGTTTGTCCCCTCCCTTATTAAATCACACCCTCATTAGCACCAGGCCTTCATTAGCGGCTTGCTGTGCTGGTGTGGCAGGGGGAGAGGGCTGTCTCCTGCTCTCAGCCTGATGGAGGGACCCTCCCAGCGGAGGTGACACCAACAGTGTCTGGCAATGTCCCCGCTCCTTGTTCCCCCCAGCAGGACATGGAGCTGTCCTGTGCCAAATGCCCCCTTCCCAAAAATGCTTCGATATTTGTTTTGCTGATGCAGAAGGTGAGCATCTCCACTCTGTCACACAAGGAAAACTGCAGGGCTCAGGCGTTTTGGCAGCCACGAGAGGAGAATGTCCCCTCACCTGCCTCGGTCTGCAAGTTGAGGACACACCTTACGTCAGCACATTAAATAGGCCTTATTGGCAACTAAGATAACTGAGCCCTACATTTCCCAAACACGGTGAATATCCCCAAAGCAGAGATGTGCCCTTACCAATAGTTGCTCACTCGAATGGTGTCTCTTGCTGTGTCTGAGCACCAGCTCCCCAGGCAGCCCCAGAGAAGGCTCTGGTTCTGCTATTAAGCTCTAAAGGAATACTAGTTTAAAAAAAAAAAATAAAAAATCATCCAATGCAATGGCCACAGCCTCATTTTGTACATTAAAGTTAGTTACCTCAGGTCAGGTAGGAGCAGGAGGAGCCTGAGCAGTGTCTCAGCCCTAACACATTTATCTGCTCCTCGACCCATCACCTGCATCTCAGCATCTCTCAAACATTACTGCATTTATCCATGTCCGGGCTTCAAATAACATCCCAGGGTGCCGGCAGGGAGCGGAGACCTTGGGAGGGGGCAGGACTTGGGAAAGATCCCTTGGAAAAGGAGATGAGCCCAGCGTGAAGCTCACACACAAAGCTTTCTTCATTTGGGATATTCGGCTTCACCCCTGGATACAAGTTCATCCTCTGCAGTCCTTTCCTCGACATTTTCAGATCCCCCCCCACATCACTTCGCAGGCACAGAGCTGCCATGTGCAAGGAGTATCTCTCACTTTCTAGGGCTTGGGAGGATGCGAAACGCTCCCACACATATCACTGCAATGCTCCTGGCAGGGCAGCCCCCCCCCGACCCCCCCGAAGGTCTCAGCAGGGGATTTCAGCCCTATAGCACCAGAACACCAGTATGGCCCCCCGAATCGTTCCTATCCCAGTCCCCAGGGACACCAGTCTGGCAGCGGGGCTGGAGCTGCACCCTGGTAATGTTTAAAAGTGAAGGTGGCAAAATTAAACAGACGTGGGGTGGTGGTGTGGGACCAGAGCAGGGCAATGGGTTTGAAGCAAAGAGGGAACATAAGGGCAGGAGCACCAGGACATTTAACAGCATCTTTCGGGGAGCTCATTTCCCTCTGACCAGCTCAGATGTGGAGGTTTATCTCACACACCTGATTTTCCCTCCCCTGGAATGGTCCTGGGCCCCCCCGGCTGCTCAGCGAGATGAGATGTGGTGATCCCATCTTAAGATCAGTGGCCATGCGGTTTACACAGGGCTGGGATTCACCCAAAGGACACATTTCCACCCAAAGCAAACCAGAGCAGAGCTTGTTTGCCATATGGTGCAGCCGGCAAGCAGCTGGGAGGAAGGCAGACCAGCTCTCCACAATTTCGTCTTTGCAATTTCTTCTCTTGAGTGAGAAGAGGAAAAAGAAACAGAGAGGGGGCATTTGCTGGCATCCTTCTCCTTCCCTGTTGGAAAGGTCGGATGCTGAGGATGGAAACCTGGCACACCAGTTATTTCCAGGAAATTATTTGGGCTCCAGCATCTCATTGTGCTTGACCTTCCCAGCAAAGGCCGGGCAGGGGCAGGAGTGGGCTCCATAGACGGAGGAGAGCAACCAGAGCTATTAACGCTAATGGGTGGGAAGTGGGCATGAATAAATCAGCAGCATCTTTCTAGCCATCAAAGCCTGAAACCCTCCAGCATGGAGTGAGAAGCAGAGGGGATGTCAAGGTGAGGTATGTTTGGTTTATGATAGGGGCTATTCGATGCTGTTACCTACAAACCCAAAAGACTTGGCCCCATGGACCCCCACCCTGCTGCAGTGGGGTGGGATTTTGGACCTCACCCCCCAGCCTTGCACAGAACCCCTCTCCCAAGGCCACCCCTGAACATCAGCGAGCAAAGCCTTTCGTTTCTGAACGCCTCTGGGCTGGATCTGTGCAGGGGTTTCACACTTGCCCTGCCCTTTCGATGCCGCAGACGGGAGAGAAGATGCGGGGAAGCATTGCCAGTTCAAACCTCCTTTTAACCGGACACATCCTTCTACCTCCAACTGTCCAGTCTAGCCTCGGTAATCCCAAATCCTACGTATTAGGCATTTAATCTTGCATTTTATCATGTCTCCTCTTACTAGGGGGTCTGAAATTAAAAGGGAAGCAGGGAAGAGCTGAGCTTCTGCAGGTTTAATTGGTTCTGGCTGGTGGACAAGAAGGAAGGAAGGAGGAAAACGCAGCGGTTTCTTTTGCTGGCTTTCCTCGGCGTTTCCCAAGCAGCTATAATTATTCCAGGAGAGGGGAAGAGATGCAGCATCAGGGAAGGGAGGGGAAAAAATGCCCCCTCCCTAGACAGAGGAGGAACTTGTGTTCACGTCTCACCCGGCCCTGGGCACGAGGGAGCCGAGCGGCTCCATGGAGCCGAGCCAGCATCCTGGGCTGGAGGCCTGCGGACATTATTTTCCATGATGCAAACTGGGGAGGAGAGGGAGAGGGGCCGAGGCGGGACACGGACGAGTCAGGGGTTTGGTGCCTTTGATGTGTTGTCCTGCCTTGCAGGAAAGCTGGAGGCATCTCCCCTGCCCGGGGAGGGTGCGGGTCGGGTTGTGAGTGGAGCTGGAAGCTGAGCACTGGAAGTGGCAGTGGGATGAACTGGGGACAGAGCTAAGGGGGATGCGGAGCAATGAGTCGGGGGCCGGGGATCCCCATTTGCGAGCGCTGGAAGCTGGCAGCAGTGCGGTTTTAGCTGCGGCTCCTGGGCAGTGCCCAGCATAGGTCCCAGCTCTGCTTTGCTGATGCCCTATGGGTCATGGGATATAAAAATCCCACTTTCCATTCCCTCCCCTCAGCCTGCGACACATCCTCTGGACATTGCAGTTTTTTTACTCCAGAAGTCCCAATGCAGGATACTTCACCATTAATGCCATCTTGCTAGTCACCCTGGATCCTACTGATGCTAAGCAGAAATGGAGCTGCCCTGGCTAATAAATGCACTTGTTTAATTATTATTGTCAGAATGGAGAGCTTTTAACTGCATTTCTCCCCCCCCCCCCCGATGTAATGAGTGACTGTACTTTGACCTCAGTTGAAATAACTATTAATTAGCAACAGGTATGTACCTTCAACATGCTATTTTCTAGATAAAACCAGGCAGTTCCACAGCTGATGGGATACAAGAAAAAGCCGAAATGGTGAAGCTGTAATCATGCTTTCCCATATTTACCAGGCAAAAGCACGGTGCAGGAGTTTCGGCATCCCACAGCACTGACCACTGGCTGCTGGGGAAGGTCACTGGGAACCACTGCCTGGAATGCTGCAAAATTTCACCACTGCCAGCCTGTGGGAACTGCTGCATGTCACTAGGAAGAAGATGAATTTTGGAAGAACTACACACTCTTAAAGAATAATGCGACCTGCCAGCCACTTAACACAGCCCAGATAAATGGAACTGACAGCTGGAGCTTACACAGGTAAAACTGCCAGAGCAAGAGGGCTCTGGGGACAGGCGATGAGCTTGGGGATAAATAGGACGGTTTTGGACCCGAATCTCTGAGGTCTTTCCCTGTGCGGGTGTGCAGAGATAGTTACGGCTTTGGAAACGGGGCAAGATGGGGAGGTGGGACCTCTTTTGTTGTGCTGATGCTAAGCAGCATCCGTGAGCCGACTGCACTTGCGGGACCAGGCTGTACCACCGTGTCCTTGCTGCCCAAGCCCTCTTCATTCCTGCTCCATCACAGGCACTGCCAGTGATGCGTGGGTGATAAATGATCCAGAAATACGCAGTTTTAGGCCACCAAAGTAGCAAATCACCCTCCAGCAGCAAGCCCGCTACCCCAGACTATCTCCCTACTAAAGACTGCAATTAAGATTTAAGTCAGAATTTTTGCAGCAAATGCATCTTCACCTTAAAAATAAGAAAGAATAATAATAAAAAAGAGTGTGATAGATGAACCCTGCTCTCTTTCATCTTCTTTATAGTGAGTTCCCCCTGCTCTACCTTTCCTCTAGTGCCAGCCTCAGCCTCCCCAATGTCTCTGTACAACGGGAGCTGGCGCCTCTCCAAACTCTTCTTGCAGGGCAGTTTATAAATTTTTACCCAAAGGCTCAGCCCTGACACAGATCACTCAGAAACGAATGGCACAACAGCGTCTGGCTGGGGGTTAAATAAAACCCCATGCGTCCTGGGGCCGTAGCATCGTCCTTTCCAGCCTCAGCTGAATCCCCCAGCTCTGCCGTTTGTCCGTAGAGCGCAGGAGGTCCCTCCTGTCCTGGTTAACAGCTGAGATGTGTGACCCTCTCGGGTGTGATTTCAGTGAGGGCTGGGCACCCTGAGGTGCATCACTGAGGTTTGCCACCCTCAGCTGGACAAAACTCCTGCCCCCCCCCCCCCCCCGCTCTGGGCTCCCCCAGTCTCCAGCAGGGAGATGGCTTAAATCCCACTGGGACACAAGGTCAGCACCGAACACGTTCCCTGCTGTGGCACAGGTGAGGGTTTGCAAGAAGCTCAAAGAGGCTCAAAGCTCCTGAGAGCCAAGATGTGCCAGCAGATGCCCATTTATCTCACACTCATATCTGAAGAAACAGAGGAAATCTGGAATTCAGTGCAACCCCCTGTCTCTTGCAAGGCCAAGTGTCAGGCAAACGTGCAACCTAAATATGACACGAGAAGACATCCCGGTGTCCCCTGCCCCATGCTGTGCTCTGGGAGATGGGGCAAGAAAAAGAGGCATCAGGACGGTTTCATGTCACAACATCGGCTACACACGCATTGTATGAACACCCCCAAAACGGCTGCTCTGCTGGCGTCCCAGGCTGGCGTGCTCCAGCAAAAAGGTGCCCACAAATAACAGTTTGCAGCTTAAACCCATCGTGAGAATTGGGCTCTGCCCACTCCCAGCCAGCCAAGCATCCTCAGCGCGTTGCTCCATATGGCAACCATTACCACTTGCGGCAACGGGAATAGTTTGCACCGTGCACGCGCGCGCGCGCACACACACACAGAGTCTCTCCCCTGCCAGCCTCCTGCCCTTCCTTGTGCATAATCAACCCCACATGCTAACGAGCAGGCATGCAAAGCCAACATGCCTCCCCCCACCAAGACTGTTTGCTGGCACAGGGTTTGCCGCAAAACTTGCCTTGCCAAAAGGAACCTGCCGTGAGCTCTCCTGGTGAAAGTATGGCTCAGCCTTTCCCTGCTCTGTTGTGTGCTTCGGTTCTTGGGGAGAAACATCCAAAAGCTGCTTCTCCAGACCCTGGGAGCAGCCACCGTGAGCTCCTACTTGCCTGGGACAGGCTTGGATGCGGCGGTGGTGCAGCCAGGCAGAGCATGCAGTTGTTTTACAAGCAAAGCCAGTAACACTGTTTGCAATTAAAACAGCCCAGCCCTTTTCATTGCAAGGTCTTACTTCTTGCCGCTGGACCTCAGCAAGCTTCAAAGGCCTCGGCTGAAGTTTCTTGGCACTGGGCAAGTTTTCCCCCTCCTGTCTGAGAACGTCACTGGAAAGGACGTGGCTGCTTGGGCCGATGGCATGGAGCAGAGGTGAGAAGGCTGGATGCACAGCCAGAAATTCAGGAGGTGAAATAACACCAGTTACCATGATTTGCTGAGAAGATTTACCTAGAAAACATCAAGCCTTGTATAACCCATCCCAGTCCATACATGCCTATATATATTTTTATATATATATATCCCCATAACCCCGGGGGGTCGCTGCAGCCTGGCACCCCAACACGAGTCCTGAGATGGTCACAGCTGATCGGCCATTAGCACAAAGGCAATGACAACCACAAAAAATGCTGGCTATAATTCCTCTGGAGAGGATTTAGCCATGCTGATTTCAGAAATGAAGACATTTTATGGCCACCTAAGGACTGAGCAAGGGAGGAGACACCAGCAAACAGACCCGGGATGGAGTAAGTGGGAACGACCAGAAACCGGGGACCAAAACAGATAACTTCCATTTAGGGAACCTGACACTGTTTCCCCCCAGCAAGTTTTCAATTACAGACTGGCTAATGGAAAATCCTGTAATAATTACGTCCATGTTTTAATGTTATGGAAAATACCATAATGGGATTAGGTCTGTGCCAGGCTCCTCCGGCAAGCGGCATGGCAATGTGCACAGGCTGCCCTGTGCACCCACTCCCCTCTGGGGAGCTCTCCCTTTCCTGCTCTGGGGAGAGCAAAGATTTCGGGGCTTGGCAACCCTCCTGGTGCCCCAAACACCATCATGTTGTGGGTAAACGTGGGTTTCTCCCACCGCAAGCATGGGCTGGAGGGGAGTCAATGCAGGTCTCAAGGCGTGGTGGCTCATGGACAAGGCTTTCCAGACCTCTGATCCTCTTCAGCTTCAAAATCTCCATCAGTGATATTTTTCCTGGAGATATTTATGGCTCTTTCCGTGTTGCTTTCCATGTCCCACTGAATATTGCATGTGCTATCGTTCCCCAAGGACCAATAGTCTGAAGAAAGCTGATTCTTCGCAGGCTTTTCTAGAGCTGCTAAATGGCACCTCTTCTCTTCCCCGGCATGATTATATCTGCACATTTACCACTGATTATATTTGCAGGCACATTTGGGTGTGATTATTAGCTGAAACCTGTCAAGGAGTCAAGCTCAGTTGTTAAAGCATCTCTGGGGGCTGCAGTCGGAAAACAAAAGCAGCATCTTTCCTTTTCACGGGGGCATGTGTTGGAGGCTCAGCGGAGCTGGGTGGTGGCTGAGCCACCCACGAGGGGCCCGAGCCACCCACGAGGAGTCTGAGCCACCCAATGCATTTATTCCCATCCCTCTTGCCAAGGGGTATTTGGCTGGAGATCCCAACTCAGACATGGATAGCAAGAAGCAAGGACTAGGAGCTAAAAACAGGGTAAAAAAAGGCAAGAAACACGGAGGAGAGGAGATGTGCAGGTCCATAGGGAAGGTGGAGAATCTGTGCCATGAGGCAGGGACCTCATGAAGCCCCGTTCCTTACAAAGGTGCTTATAGACATTATTACTGTTAATTTATATAGATCTACACTTGCACTAGACGGACTTAGGAACTAATTAAACAGCAACTGAAGAACAGCCCTGGCCTCAGCTCTTGCCCAGAGAGAAGTAATTCCTGGGAAGAAACAATACTGTACCGAGAGGGAACTCAGCTGTTGGTGTACTGTTTTCCTCTATGTGATGCTTAATTTTCCTAGAAATGATATGAAATTTGGGATGATTTTCTGGAAAAAAGGGAAACAAATTGGCTTACAAACGCTGGAGTTCTCCCAAGGCAACAGTGCAAGCTCTTTTGGCCTCTCAACGTGACAAAATGGGTTCCCCCTCGGCGATCCAGGGGAAAGGGATCATCTGATCAGCAACGATTTTTGACACCATGTTAAGTAGAAGAATTGGATCCTGTCTCCAAATGACTGCATCTAGCTGAAAATCAGGGAAAAAAAGGAGGTGCCATTTGGGAGAGTAATTCACTAACCCTGCTAACGGGTGCTGGAGCAATTACGCACGTGACTCTAATAGGCAGGAAAATAATTAACACTCTGCCAAGGGCTCAAGTGGTGATTTTATGAGTTCTGCTGAAGCCAAGCTCCCATAGGAGTATCAGGGTGGGTTTTTTCATTCTTTTGGGACTATTTCATGATCTAACATGCAACTATTTATTTTTCCCATCTATGGATTTACACTGAGCTGCCTGAGCAGCAGTGAATTAGTTGACCCTCCTGCCCCATGAGGAAAGAGCTCCAACACACCTCACCTCCAGGACCACCCGAGCCACGCGCCCACATCACCAACCCCTCCAGCCGGGGATATTTCCCAGCCGATGGTTTCCTAAAGTTAACCAGCACTTGCTGAACATTGCAAGGAGCTTTTCTAGGTTAATCACACTCAGAGCCTGCACAGGCAGGCGTAAGGGAAGAGGAGAGAGGAGAAAAATCTTGTTGTGCTGTTATAATAATACATGCAATAAATACTACTGAAAGCATCCTGTACATCTCGCCCGCGGAGATTCACCACATCTGACCTCAGTCATCCGAAAATCAGCCGTCCTCTGGGCTCTCCCAAGGGTTAAGGGGGTAAAGTCAGCGTTTCCACACATCCGATCCCAAAACAGCTGTGTAAGAGAAGGGGGATTCCTTCATTTCTGCAGATCCTGGTTTCTTCTCCCTTGACCAGCACAGGAGCCAAGACGCCTCAGACGAGATGTTCAGCTGATGCTAGTTGAAATGAATCATACTTCTGACATTGTCCTGCAAATCTCTGGACCACACCAGATCACACAAATCCTGTCCTATCTTACTTGCCTCTCTCCTTTGCGTGCCAGGGAGAAGGGATGAAAGCAGACAGCACTCGCGTGCTGTAGAGACGGGCTCAGGCTGGAGCTTTTGTCCTCACTTGCCCTTGAGCTGAGTAGTTGATGCTCTGTGTTGTAGCGACTGGCAAAAGGGTTCTACACACATTTGGATGATGCTCTCCCTTGAAACCAGGCAAGAGCAACACATGATGGTCCTTCATGGTCCAAAGCTTTTTGAATTCTGACCGAGAAAAGAGTGTGAAGAGGGTGATGGAAGGTTAAACCGTCCATTATTTGCAGAGTATCTCTGGCACAGAAGGTCTTACCCCGTGGTATCAACAGAATACTTTGTTTTCTTTATCCCTTCCAGTAATTAATCAATTTTACTGCTAAACAAAGCCGCCTCTTTGAAGGCAAGGTCTCCTATTTTAAATCTTGTTTCAGAGGAAGCAGTAGATGATCTTAACCAGACGTGTCTTCTTAAAGGGATGCAGTTGCTACTGCTCCGGCTGAAGACTCTGGAAGATCAAACAGTGCTCTAAGAATTCACTTTACTACACCATATTCCTCTGTGAAGTTGCTGTTACCCGATTTCTACTATCCAGAAGGGCTTAAACACATATTCCCAGATCTTCCCACTGATGCAGCTCATACAGAAACTATACATCCATCTCACACGGGTGATAGAAAGTCCGTAGGGAGGAGGTGGGCAACAGCATCTACCAGAAGCTCCATCATCTCACCGTAGAGGCTGTGATACCCTGATTGCTTGGATGTTTGTTAACACAACACCTGGAATGACAGCCAAGGCTCATGGTTGACTTCTTCTGCCATGCCAAGAGTCTCCAGCTGGGGTGGATATTGTTTGTTAGGAGGTATTAGCATGTTATGCTCCTCCTGCTTACCATCACAAGCTCTTTGTGGCTAGAAGTGGACAGGGTTAATTTTGTTACGTTCTATGCTCATGCGCAGACCCCCTTTTTTGCAGTTACAGGGCAAATCTCTCTATTTTTATCGCACCTGGAAGAAGGGTTGTTGGTTCCACAATCAGAAGCTCTGATCCAAGTTTATAAAGGTTTTCCATTTGCAGCAGATATAGAGTTATTTGCAACATCCAGCTGGAAATATGGTGGCAACATGCAAGAGTGCTATCTGTTGCATCGCTCTGGATGTTTAATGTAATTTGATTGTAAATAGATGTAAACAAGCACTGGCTTTAGGGCAAGAGAAAAGCTTCAGCAGCTCTGTTGTGGGGATAACTCTGTGCAATAGTAAAAAAACCCAGGGTCTGCTTCCTGCCCTGCTTACATCAAGTCCTCATGCACATTTTATAAGAAAAACTGCCTGCATACAAACAAAATAAATAAATTACTCACTCTGAAACTGATAACATTGAACACAACTACATTTTGATCCAAAGCCAAAAATGCTTTATTTATTTGAAATGTAAATGATTCCTTTATCTACTGCCTGGTTCATGAGTTGTTTAGGGCAGTTTCCTTCCAAATGGGTTGCTCAGCACAGAGTTTTGCAAAATCCTGGGGAAGTGGAGGAAGCGGCAAGGAAGACATGGAAACCCTCTTGGCTGATTTATGGAGAGAAGGGTGGGAAAGGGGCCTCCCCATCCCTTGGGAAAGCATTCCCAGAGCCGCCTTCGCTGGAGACTTGCTGCAAGGATGCTGCAATGAGATGAGCAACGCAGCCCATGCTGTAACCATCAGCGTCGCTCTCCCACTCACACCAACTACATCTCCGATGCTCACTTATCCTTCCAGCCCAGGCTGCAATCTCCAACTGGTGAGCATCACAGGAGCACAGAGATCCTGAAAGCATCCTGCATCAACAGAAGAGTCTTTGCCCTTTGAGCACTGTGGGATTCCCACTCATTTTGAGTCACCCTGTTCTAGCTCCTGCTGCAGTGATGGGTAGAGATGGTGCTCCTGCCTGTAGCCTGGTCTTGCTCAGGCTGGATGAACTTGGTGCTGCTTGCTCCTATTTATTCTGGGCTTTCTGGCTGTGGGAAGGGTCTGCAGCCCATCTCAGTGGGAGCAGGGGAGGCTGCGCTGCTGCTGGGGCTGTGTTGCTGCTGCCCAAGAGCATCCTTGTGCTGTTTTGTTATAGGATTTGGAGGAGCTGGTGGGAAAGCTGCGGGTCTGCCTTCACTCTGCAATGCCCCAAGGACCCCTCGTCCTTTGCTGCCCAACCCACCACCTCTGGGAGGGATGCAGGGTCAAGGTGGACATTTGGGAGAGTGGATGTTGCTGGGAAGGTGGGGAAAGGAGGGATGGAGGTAAAGACAAGGGGAAGCCCATGGGGTCATGCATGTGTGTTGCAGCATTCATGGATGGGAAAAGAATTGGTGTTGGAGAGCAGCAGAATTAACCGATCACATGAAGAATTGATTGATGTGCAAGCAGCTTCACATGGCAGTGGAGCTGAGCAGGCAGGGAAATCCCACAGGCAGGGGAGGGAGACCAGAGAGAGGAAAAACAACCTGGGGAGAAAAAGAGACAAGGTGCTACTGAGCTCTGAAGACTAATGAGGTTAATTCTTTCAGTGCATGGGGCTCTGGCACAGCGCAAAGGAGAAGGAAAAAAATAAATCTGTTTCATGGGGAAAAAATAATCAACGTTTCAACTGTTGTATTTCTTCTGAAATGAAGATGCTTGAGAAGTTTTTCACTGAAATGAAAGGGCAAGACCTTCCCCAGCCATCGACCAGCAGCAGAGATGTGCTTGGGAAAAGGGAAATTTATATTCGAGCCTTTTCTCTGGCCTTTTTCAATTCCATCCATAAGAGAGAAGAGTTCAAGACAGTGCAAAAACTATCTAGAGAGACTCATTGAATAGTTGTGTGGTCCCACTTCATAACGCAGAGACATACCACAGCTTCCCTGCACTTCATTTCTGCCAGGGATAACAAAACCCAGAGCCGCGTGCCCTGGGCACCCAAGCCCACAGCGGAAAAGCTTTATTCGAGTTTTAGGACAGTGCATGAAGCAGAGGTGTTTTGGCAACCCTGACCCGCAGAGCTGCTGGCTCCCAGCACAGCCACGACCCCAACGATGGAAACCATCTGAGTTTGGAACAACGTTTTTTTGGCATTTTTATCACTTGGGTAATTTGAGACAAACCAAGCACAGAGCTGAAAGGGAGCCCAGACAATGCTCTGCAGGTAGAAAAGCTTCTTAAATCAGCACTGCTGCAAAAAGCCACTTTCTGGCCCAAAAGGACCCACCACCGATGATGTGTGGGGACATCAGGTTGACCCTGGTGAAAACGTAACATTGTTTTTGAGGACAAACCTTACTGCAAATGCAACACCCACATGATGGAAGGCACCAGTGCTGTGCTCCGAGATAGGGAGCTGGTCAGGCTGGCGGGGAAGGGGTTTGCTGGGGGAATGCCAGAGCCCCCGTGCTGGCACCTCTTGGGGCCGTGGCACAGACGCCCTGCTCGTGCAAGTCTTCAGTGCATTTCTTGGAGAAATGGCTGGAAACACTCCAGCAGCAAATGTATCTGTCTCCAAAAGGGGGAAAAAAAAAATCTTGCTTACATTAACAGTGTCTGGATGGTGAATAATGTAGAGAGGAGAAAGTGTCGTAGGGCAATTAATAAGCTGAGGCTGCACTTGGTGGCAAGGATGTAAGAAAATATTAGGGAAGTGATGCGCAAAGCCAATAAATAGTGAAGCAAGTGCATTATTTGGGGAAAGGACTGGCACTTCTGTTCACGGCTGGGGTGCAGTGAACACAGTTAAAGCCCCCCTCCTCCAGGCAGAGCACAGCCAGCCTCATCATTGAGCCCCTCCAACCACAGCATTTTTCTTTCATGCCACTGTTATCTCTTTCTCCTGAAGCTGGAATTTGCCCGTCAGCTTCAGACATGCAGGATGGAGAGGGCAGGTCCCCCCCTCCATTCCCACATCCTTCTTCCCCGCTGGGGCTGGGCTGTCAGGGTAGTGCAGCGATGTTTGTCTTTACAGTTCCTGCTCCTGGGAAAGCTGCTGGGCTTCAGAGTTTTAAGTGGCCAGATGAGATGCATGTGTAGGAAACCAAGGCAGAGACCCTGCTGGGTATCCCTGAAGGTGCAGGATCTGGTCAGCCCTGTAAGCATGTATGAGGAGATAAGAGCTGGAGCTGGTGCTCAGTACACACCTCGTTTTACGCCCACAGGTAATAGCAGGTTAACTGAGCCCTGATAAAATGCTGATTAACACCTTAACTCTGCTGCAAAAGCACAATGAAAATCAGCGTTTAAAAGCACTTAAAAGGCAAATGGGCTTGGCTTCTTTTTTCATTTAACGAGATGCTCAGCAGAGCAACCTTTGCAGCAGCCTCTGGGCTGTTCCCTCCCACGGGTGAACTGTGGGGGCATGCAGATACCTCCTTCACCAGAGCAACCCCACCGCAGCCCCCCAGATCTCCCCTGGGCATGTTACACTTGCAGGGAACAGAGGCTACAGACAACCTTTCAAAGGAACACCCTCACTCCAGCACAAGCTTTTCTCTCAAAATTAGCATCGTTCACTTTTGAAAGCAACCAGCTTGCACCACCCCAACCATAAAACCCAGATCCACTGCCACCATCGCTCTGAACACAGCCTCTCTGTGCCACATCACCTCATTTGATGATGACGGGAGCAGAGCTCAGGCCAGCAAGTACCAGTTCTTAAACTCCAGAACCACGTAGCCAAGGCTGACAGTGTCCCATCAACCCCAGCTCTCCAGAAGGCTGCAGCATCCATGGAGGCACAGATGCAGCGCTGCTGCCCTGCCGAATCCTCTAAGGGAGGAGAGAGAGGAGAAGAGGGCAGGTGGTCACTTATTTTATCATGCAGGAGATGTGCTGCATGGGGTGGAGGTGGGTAGGATGCTCCTTTTCCCCGTTGCTGGCTCTAACCCCATCAGCCACATTTCTCCCTTCGGCAAATTTTCACACCCGCACGAACAAGAACGAAGGAGGTGCTGGAAGGGGAGCTCAAAGCTCTGTGCAAGTGATAAAATCACACAATCTCCCATGAGCACTGCAGGTCGCACCTTCCCTGACGGGAAAAGAGCACTCTTTCAGCAAAGAAAGTCAACAAGTGAAGGTTCGTGCACATACCTCACCGCAGAGCTGGGTATCACCGTCCTCCACGGGGCAGAACTGCTGGAGAGGAGGAGGTCGAGGAGGTCTCCTCTGGAAGTGCAGGCTAGGGAGTGCTTCAATGGCGTGTGTGCAAATGCAACCCTTGAGTCACAGCTGCCAAAGCTCAGTGTAATTACAAGGGTTTTTGATGAGCATTTGGGACAGACAGAGTTTAAGTAGTTTTGCTTGAGCCGGTCTGAAGGGCTGCAACCAGGCCTGCGAGGGGAGAGATGTTCAGCTGAGGGATGATGCAAAGAAGTGATGCAGGCGGCATGTCCCTTCCACCATACTTTGTCTTCACTTTAAATCAAAGAGACCCCTCCAACCCCTCAAGTGGGTGTGCAAAGCCCACCAGGGAATTGTGCAAGGGCTTCAGCACAAGGGAAAAATCAGTCCCAAGGAGCACGGTCAGGGCTGACCAGAGAATGACTTGAGCATTCAAGCAGGCAAAAAATAAACTACAGGTTTTTCCTGCCCAAGGAGAAGTATGACTCGGGACTGTCTGCCTGAGCAGAATAATCTGCAAATATAATCAGCCATTTGGGTGATTAATGCACCCTGCTCTGTTAAGACTTCTCCATCAAAATCTTGGTTAAAAAAAATCCCTTCCGCAGAGGAATTCAGATATCACAAGTGCAGTGACAGAGACAAGCATGCATCCCAGCAGAACCCCAAGGGAACTAACAGAGCAAGTAAAAGTAAAATTTGATGTTACTGAGCGTGCAACAAGCATCCCAGCTAACCAGACTAGGAATCCAATCACGGTAACAAAAGCAAACAAGCCAGGGTTTAAATAGAAGCAAAAAAACCTTGGAAGGGAAAAACCAATGAGAGCAAATGTTTACCCCGATGATGGGATAGTTTAGAAATTATGGCTGGGTGCCAACTCTCCAATATTTTTAGCTTTGAAAGGTCTGCTAATCGCAGCCACCAAAGTGAATCTGTGCCCTGGTCCCCTCCTGCCCTTGGCTCCGTGACGTGCTGCAGGTGCAGCTTCAGCCTCTTGGCTCTATCAGAAACACCTCTGTGAAGATCAGGAAGAAGTTTCCGCCACCTGAATTTGGGGGAAAACCAACTGATGGCATGTTGCACAGTGTTTTGCAATTTATCAGCTAATTACAATTACAGCAGAAACAAATGCCCAGGTGAGTTAATTAAAATTGTTATGGGGGACACAGTGAAGAAGCCCAACAGAGCATTAAGGAAGGTAAAACAGAACAAAACCCTCAAAATGCCGAGTTTTAACATTGATTCATAGTAATAACAAGTTCTTGCTAAGTTTTAGTTAAACACTCAAAGTTGGAAGCTGCTTTAGGAAGATGGCAGAGTCCTGGGATGGTCTGCAACAGGAAACCATGAGGGATTAAAATATTCTGTCAGCAGCAGAGGACAGCAAGGAATTGGGGGATTAGGCACAGCCTCAGTGGATGAAGCTGGCCAAGGCTGATGCTGTCCTGTGTACAAATCAAGGAGAGCTCAAATATTTGGCTTTGCTCTGCCTGATGAAAGATATGAAGGATGAAAATGCTGCCCGCATTTTCATTGCCAGGTTTAGGGGGAGGAAAACAAGGGGACAAATCTCTGCAATGACCAAGCCACCCCAGTGACAGGCCTTCAGGGCAGCGAGCCAGCCCAGCTTCCCTGCGAGCACGTGCCAGGGTCAGACCCAAACACGGAAGGATCAAGTCAGGTTTGAATTTATATTAATTTTATTCACATTTCCAGAAGAAAGCATCGGTGGAGTGCAACGTCATGGCTAGTGTCAGAAAGCTCAAGTATTTGTTTGGTTTAAAACAGGCAAACATTTCAGAGGCTGAACCGAGACAACGGGCGCACACTCCCTTCCCCTGCACGTGTTTCCAGTTCAAGCAATAGGAATTTCAAAAATAAGCTAGCTCATCACATGATGGAGAGGATGTCAAAAACTTTAAAGCTTTCTGTAGTATAAATCCCTAAGCAGGGCATGAAAGTAGCAGGCAGGAAATCTTCTACAGCTGAACTAGCTTATCCCCTGGGCTGAATGTTTTTTTTTTTTTTTCTCCTTTGGTTGTAGAGTTTTGCTATCAGTGTTGCCAAATGCTTCTGTCCAACTTTAATGCGATTCATTACCCAGAGCAGAAATTTGCTGCTACTGGATTACAAGGATGATGGTTGGTGATGGCACAGAAAAATTTTAACAGGACTCTCTACCAAGGAGAAAAAGAGAAAAATTTGATCATTTTGGATTTCAAAACCAGGGATACAGGAACAAAAACATAACCAGGAATGAGATTCATTTTAACTGAGAACTGAAACCTCCCAATTGCACTGCTGGCCCACAGGAAGTTGTCACAGCTCCGGGTTGCTTCTAAGTAATATATTTACATTTCTAAGTGACTTCTGGGTTCAGTTGGGCCAACAGCTGGTTTCTGCTGACATTTAGCAGACAATGAAAGCCTCCTAAAACCAGGTGGCATTAACCAGTTTCAGCTTTGTTCACCACAGAGCTACAACTTTTGGCTTTCTGCTTCAAAGTGCATGTTTCAAATTAGACAACAAGGCATTAGAGAGTCAAAGGCATCTGCAGACCCCTCGCCTTGACACAGGCCTCGACCAGGACTGGGAAAAGGCAGAGCTGAGTTTGTACAGGCAGTCTGGCAGCAGAAACAAGTCACCAAACCACACGTGAAAGTGGCGCTCCCCGATGCAAGTGAAATGGCATCAGCAACTAACAAATTCCTAAGTTATGGGGCTAAAAGATGAGCTGGTTTAGTTGTTTTTCTGTCTTGTAAATATTAGGGAATTTTAAATGTGTCCAGTGAAGACACTGGAAATCTTTTTGCCCTGGTGTTATTGTGAAGTTGCTTGAATTTATTAGAATATAGCTATATTTGGAAAAGGAGTCAGTAATAGATATGTGCACATTCTTGCTTGCTCTGCAAAGACAATTATCAGATTACAAAAAAAGGCACAAGAAGCACATTCCTCCTTCTTCTATCCCTAAAAGGGTTCCTCCTTCCTTCTTGCTGAAAGCACTACTCTTGCTGTCACTGAACAAACTCCAAGTACACATTTTCGTCTTTGATCCAGCTGGCTTGGAAGCCTCTAGGATTAAAGATTTCTCTTCTGTTTGAATAATTTCAGTGACTAGCATCTCATTGCTTGTTTCACCAATTCTCTTCATTCTCTATCTATATATAGTAAAAGAGATGAAATAATATTATATTTTGTTTTATTGCTGGAGGCAATCTGCTGTCCCCCAACTCAGTTTCCCAAAGGAAGGAGGTAAAACAGAAAATCTGGCAGGACCTGCTTGCTAGAAACAAGAGCAAGGTGAAACTGCACTCACCCCATCTGGCTGGGTGTCACAGTGGGGGAAACTGGAGCAAAGAAGGGCTCAGGGTTCTTTAGCAAGTCGGTGAAGAGCCAGGAACAACACAGTCCAGCTACAGATCCTCTGCTCCAGTTGTCAGGAAACAATTTTGCTTTGCCTAGAAGGCGAGTTGTGTCAGAGTCCAGGACATGCCACTTACAATTCAAGTCTACACTGACGCCGGATGCGCAGAGTGGGATAAAGGAATGTGACTCTTTGGTTAATATCCTGGTTATCATACTAAAAATGTATTTTAATAAATTAAATTCCTATCTTGTCTAGTCCTTAACACTGCATTAAATTATTCTCCTGCAGTTGCCTGGCTGATATTTAATGTTTCAGCTATTAAATATCCCACAACCCTATGTCTTCTCTGTGGAAGGCTTAAACTCCTTAACATCTTATATAAAAATAGAAAGTATGGAGACAAATTGCTCTATATATTAATCCAGGACTGAATGGCTTCAGTGGTGTGGATTCTGCTCTATTTACAGTTTTAAGGAACTTACTACTTTAGGCAAGTCACAAGGACCTTCTCAGCAGCTGGAAGGTTGGACAAAGGACATGGAGTGATTAGGGAAGGAAGTGCGTTCCTTGCGTCACCACACTGTCATGGACAGCATGTTCATTCTGTTCCCAACGGCTCTTGAAGCAGCAGGGCTGGGACTATGGCAACAACACTGGTGACGAAGATGCCAATTACAGGAGGGAGTTTGAGGTGCCTAGAGATGGATCACATCTCATCATGCAGCACCCCGAGAAATTCATGCAACCCTTGGCAGAGGCTGATGGCACACCTGCCTTCGGCAACATCATGTAAACACCCTTACAGTGCTCGGAAGGGTTCATGCACACAGGATTTAACCTGGCAGCTCTGAATCAAGGGTGAAAAGGCTTCCCTAGCTAAGATGGTTCTAGCTAAACTCCAGAACAGCCAAGTAGCTATCAGCGAGAGTGGCCAGAGGAAGAGTCACGAGCTAGCATGCTGCCAGGCACAAATTGTAACACTGAGCAGAGCCCTAGCACGACTCACTGCTTCTCCCAGGGCTTCCATTGTAATAGGACAGCTCTGGAAGTAATGGTGTGGAAATCCCCCATCCAGGACATCACAGTCCCATGTGCATGTTCATAAAACTATGCTCTGACTTTGAGCAGAGCAGGAAATACTCGTGCTCCCCTCCTGCCAGGAGAGCACAGACTGCATGCACAGGAACACAGCCACAAGCTTTGCTTCCTTCCTGACATAGATTAGCTCTCTCTTTTGAGAAGTAATTCGTACCTCGTTTTGCTGTCTGTTTAAACCCCAGTTCCCCTCCAGCCAAATTTCCCCGTGTGCTTTGCCTGCCTTGCCACTAGAGAGGCAGGGGAGTCAGTGCCCTGCTGCTACAGCACACTGACTCCTGGGTAGAACAGACCAAAGTCCACCTGGAGGCTGAAAAGTCTAAAACACTAAGCATTCAGGAGTTTTGATTGTTCAAAAATAAAAGCAAATTGTTTCTAGGAAATCAGTTTGCATCTGTATGCATATGCTGGCCACTGCTGGGTTTCCAACTCATATTCCTAGCATTTGGCTGACAGTGGAGAGGACAAGAATGAACCCATCAAATTCCCAAGTGCTCCTGATTGGGCCATTTTGCCCTAAGATGTTCCTGGTCTAGACAGCAGTTGCACAAAAGCACTGATGGGAGAATTACAGCTAAAATATTTATCTTTGTCTCCTGTGGGAAATATCTTTATGAGAGATCTTTCTCTACCCAAAGGCTATCTACACAGGGCTTGCTTCCCGCTCTCCGGTGACACGAACGAGAACATTTTGCTTGTTACCAGAAACAATGCAAGCCATCACTGATGGAAACCCTTTGCCCGTGCTACCTTTCTGCTGCAGTGTAAGCAGCCCAAGTAGCCAAGGGTATTAGAACAACTAGGATCAGTAAGTGAAATTGGAATTTAAAAATCAGTCCTGAAAAGGTCAGGTCTTGAGTCACAGCATTGAAGGATACAGGTAAGTTGCTCTGAAGTGCATCTTTTTCCTACTCTCTTTTCTCAGAGTTTTTATACATACAGAATACATTAAACATGCTGGTGATAACTCAGTCTCTCTTTCAGGCACTATCATTGGACACAGCAGTCATTTTACTCATAGCTTTCTTCTTGCTATTGCAGCTCCACCAACATTACCCTGGATTCCCCTTATAACCGGAGGTTTCTTCTAGATCTCAAAAAGAGATTGATATATCAAAACCAAATTCAATTACAAAATATAATAATATCCTCTTCTTGGAAGTGAAGCTGCCCCATATTCCAGACTGTGGCAGGATTTTTATGTCCTCAAAATATTTTTAATAAGTTCTACTTAAAATATATCTGAGTCCCAATTTGCCTGTTCGGCACGTTGTCATGCTCTTAGTTGAAGATCCGTTCCCTGTCAATTCCTTGTGGGCTCTGCTGAAGGGCTCTTCTCAGTTGTCTTCTGCAGACTTGAACATGAGAATGGCATTGTAGATCTTCAGGGCAGGACCCAGCTTGATACTGAGTATTTTAACTATGTCGCTCTGGTTCAGGAGCAGGAAGGCCTCACCATCTATTTGCTAGAGGTTGGAAACACAAAATAAGACAAAGATTAACATCAAGAGATAGACAGGATTCTCACTTCTGGTCGTTCAGTTAAACAGTGTACTTTGAACTGAGGAATGAAAGTACGAACACAGGTCCAAAGACTGAAACCTTGTATTTCTCCCTAGTTCTGGCACCCACATCCCTGTGAGGTTCCCAGGCATGCTGCCCTTTCCAAGGGTCTCAGACCTCATCTAGCAGCCCTTTTTCTAGAAATAGAGAAGTCTGAGTGTGGGCAAGGCTTATGGAGAGACCATGAAGAAGATGCTTCATTAGACTTTATATTCACTATAATTGCTCTAAAAAGCCAGCAACTGTCAAAAATCCTAAGGCATATTCACAATCTGTGGCCAGAAATTAGATCAGGAAATCTAGAACGCAAGTCTTCAGGAGGCGGCTATCCAAGAATTAATATATTACACTGATTTACAATGATTAGAAATATAAAATCACCATTTCCTAGTGCATTCATTACATACTGTCATTGCAAAGACTCTTCAACCCCTTTAAGCTGTTCAGGGTAAAATTTAAAGCCAAACACCCTTTTTTTTCCCGGCTTTTTTTGGTCAGCTCTGCAAAAAACCTTACAGACGAGAAAGATTCCTGAGATGTGAACATCTGGCTACTCTCACAACTAGGATGTACTCTGCCCATAGACAACAAGTCTCTGTTTAAAGGAGAAACAGGAGGCTATTGTGAAATCATTTTCAATGACACTAAATGGGCTTGTTTAGCACATGGTAAAAGAGATCATGTGCTATATAGAATAAGGCATAGAAAAGACATGTAATCTGTCTGAATTTACACACACACTCTCCTAATCCATCAGCAATTCAAAGTAAGCAAGTGAAAAACATACTACCTTGTGAAAACACAGGATGCTTTAGATAGCAGCAAGTGAAATCATAACATATTATTTTAAGAAGAGGTTAAAAATTTACTTAGGTTTACAAGAACATCCGCAGAGACAACACAGATATAATTAATATAAACCTCAATTGCTGCAGGGAAGAAGCCAAAGATTAATGGACACAGACAAACAATATGTGTCTCCCTAAGTTATTCCGTTAAAGTCCATTTACAGAGACTGACAGCATCTCATCCTCTCAGTTGATGTTCACCAGTGCAGCAGACAACACCGGACACTCAACTCATCCAGAATAACAATTCTTCTATTTCTGTAGTCTTCCTAACTTGGACAGTAACCACTGGTGGAAGAGGACACATTGAATAAACTTGGACAAACATGTAATTAAAGCAAAGAGCTGGGAGCCAGGAGATTTGATTTCCCCCTCTCTAACCACACAAGAGACCGTTAGCAAGTTACTTAACCTCTCAGTATGTACACTGGAAATGACAGCAGTGCTCCCAGCCCACAGATGATTGGCCACACAATGTCCCTGAATCTTATTTGCAAGCTGCCTAGAGTCTACACTACTGCAATGAACATGTTAAAAATATCTTGAAACAAATGGACTGCTGCTTAAATTAAATAATACAGAGTCAAGACTAGCAGAAAACTGCTGGAAAACAGTCCTACATTTCAAAATGGTTTTGTGTCCAGCATTATTACTATGCTTCATTTTCACTGCATTGCCTCAAAGATGCTTATTTTAAACAGACCTTCCCTGAACTGGACCTAGAACAAGCACAGTATCAGTGCCTGTGCTTTATTATTCATTTCTTTGTTCCATCTTATTTGGATGGTTTTTAAAATTCTGTGCACAATTTGTTCTCTTCATTCCTAATGTAAGCAGCAACTATCCCTCTCCCCCCCGCCAAGAGAAGTCTGCAAGGGATTTATTTATCCTGAACGGTGAGCACTCAAAGGCCTGATTACAGCTAATGAACAACGTGGGTGGAGTTCAGCAGTCCCGTCACTCACACCTGAATTCTGGCCAAAGCCAAACTGCTAAAAGGGTTTTAATTTCAAACTGACAATTTGGTTTGAGCATAAACCTGAAAAACTACCCAAGCCCCTCTCATTTGGCATAGGGTATCATACTTTGAGGCTGCAGAAAGTAAGGTATTAAAATAGAACACGGCTATGCTGCTCTCTGAACCAGAAAGCAGTCACTGTGTTCAGGACCCGTTTAAATTACAGCTAGAAGAAATAAAATACATTGTGAATGGCTGGATTCATTAGAAGATTTGCTAGTTACATTTTACCTACCAAACTCTCACCTCTGAATGCATCTTTGCTAGAAATCAGGACATACCTTTTACACTCAGCTACACTGAAAGATTGGATCATTCGAATAAATTTCATCATTCCCACTATATTCAATTAAACAGTAGTCCACTATATTGTTACATTGTGAACAGTGCTTTGTGCAAGCCTCCATTTCTTTTGCTTTTTATTTTGTGTGAGTGGGTGTTTTTAAAATAAGGGAAAACAAAATACAAATACATATATCCCATAAAATGCACTACAGCCTGATTCATCCTGAAAGGAAGCCAACTCTGGGGAGCAGTCATCTATTAAAAACCTGCCCTTTACAGTCGCTACAATGTGCAATGCTTTTCCTTGGTCCAGAGGGTGCACTCAGTGCCGCACAGAACAGAGAAGGTACAGCCCCTTCCCTCAAGCTCTTACAATCAGAGCTGTAGAGATGTGATGATAGAAGGGGAGGTATGTCTGTGCAAATTAATCAGGGGCTCATAAAGAACCTCCAAGTCATACCTGCAATGTAACTGGAAGCCAAAGCACTCAACAGAGACTGTCTATGATCCATGCAAAGAAGTGCGCTAAAAACCAGGACAGCCATATCCTGCACCAGCTGAGGTTTCCGAGAAGCCACGGTGAAAGCACCACAAACAGGGAACAAGTCCAGCCCAGCACCTGGCAGCGATGACAGGACACGCTGCATGCAGGAGATGCTCTGATTGCCCAACCACTGCTTGTTCAAGGAAAGGCTCCCCTCCTGCTCTCACCTCAGCCCATGGGGCAAGCCAGTGATTCCTGGGAAACCCTATGACTGCCAGCCTCACCAAGAAAAGCAGGCATATGTGCTCATTTGAGGGAGCAGATGAGATCTTCATTCCACCATTCCAACAGGACATCTTTATAATGATGCCAAACCCACTACACAATAGTCCAAGACAGGATGTTAAGCATAAGCTCAGTGATTGGAACTGCAGGGGAAATTTAAAGCAGCAGAATGCAATTAGCCATGCTGGAATTCAGCTCGATGCTGAAGCTGCCTCCTAAATGCCACAGGCTCTTTAATGACAAGTCTGAGCATGTCTATGCTATCTGCACTGTAACTCCAGAGTGATGGGGTACAAAACCACCTCACTGCCATCAGACCAGCCAGTGGCATGGCACAGGATTTGGGCAGACTTGACTTACCTCTTCCCTGAAAACAGATGCTTGTTCCTTGCAACCAGGTAAACGCTGGATAAAGCTTACCACCTGAAATTACATTTGAGAAAACAGAAACATGGACGATTAAAATGGGGCATCACCAAGCAAAAACGTCTTATTTCTGTATGAGAGTTCTATATGCCAGAGTTTTTAAAACTTTAGTATCTACAACTCTCCCATTAATGAAGGATATATATGAAAAACATTACTGGGTTGTTGCTGCAACAACCCTGCAAAGCGTATTCTGATTACCTATAATACTTTCCGTATTACCTTTTGACCATTTATCCTTCTGTAAAAGTCTAGTTTCTCCATTTTAGGATCTTTATAAAATATCAAAAATATTTCTACAGATTAAAAAGACATATATGGCTATACTATTTTAAACCCATCCACAACTTCACTTTCTCTATGGTATTGCTGGAAAATAAAATTAAAAGAAAAAAGGATTTAGACAGTTTCCCATGATGACATGCCTTTAAGAGACAAGATAAACCAACCGAATGAGTACTGCTGGTTTACCAACATAGAGAAGGCAGAAGAGCTGGGAAGGAAAGGAGTTTTGGTTTTATTTAATCCATGGTGGGTGCACAGGATCCATGGAACCAACAGGATTAAACGAGTAAAAATTTTACATTTCACATTAGGGAAAAACCTTTCCAAGCAGGAAATCTATTAACATTTGGAATAATCACCCCAGAGACATGCTAGCAGCCCTTGGATTACATTATATAACACTAAGCAGTGCGAGAAGCAGTCCTGAATGCAGTGGAAGATGACTTAATATGTATTGTCTTCTCCAGCTGTAGCTTCACTGGTTCATAGAAGATTTGTATATTGAGGCATAATCAGATCAAACATCTCATGCTAATTGGATGCTCCCTTGCAGGAACAGCTCTGTTTCATCAGGCATATTCATTTGAGTTATTACAGATGTGACATTTCTTCCACGAACACAAACAGACAAACAATTAGGAGGGGTCACTGTCAAATACAAGCTTCCCTTTAACTCAGGATTGTCAGATTCTCTCCTAAATCGTGTCATTGCATCTCCAGCTGATCCTACCACTTGACTAATATTCATTCCCTTCCCCCAGTTCCGACCATGCAGGAATGGAGCTGTCAGCATGCCCTCTGGTTTTGCTCTACCCTGGCAGAAGCTGATTTTTGGTGAACAGCTCTGACTCCCGTTGTTTCTGTTATGTAATCTGAAAGCAGAGCATCTCTCTCATGTTTTGCCCTTATCTTCTGCTAGTAGGGACAGCTCCATTTTAAAGGTAACCCCTAAAATCCACATCGGGCAATGACTCCACATTTTCTTCTGTAGAAGTGCAGACTCCTATTATAAACAAACAACAAAATACTACTTTCCTTTTGAATCCCCCACCTCCTTACAATTCAAAAACAAATGAAAATCCTTCTGCAGGGTCTAGTACCTTCCAGAATTTAGGAGACAGTTGGACCCCTCGGGGCAAAACGGTAAGTGCCCTTTAGTGTCTATGGTATTGAGAGGCTGGTAGAAATCTCTGGGGAATGGTCTGAGCTTGCCTTGCTCCTGCATCCTTCCCTGCACAATTGCCGCTGGCTATTGTCACTGACACTGAGTGACAGGCCTTTGATCTGTCCCAGAAGTAATTTGTACAAACACTGCAAGCACTCTTTGCCACAAGAACGGCCTTTTAAACAAACAGGAGTCCTGTGGTTTACCAGGAATGGAGAAAAGAGAGGGAAGCAGGATACAAGAGGAGAATACAGGAGAGAAGGTCCCCAGCATGTGAGCCAGACCCTTGGTTCCACTGAGCTGCAGTGACCTGCCTGGCCCATCACTGCTGGGGGAGGAGAGTTCCCAAACAAAGACGTGGCAGTTGAGGGACAAAGGAGGTTCGGGTGCACAAGGCCAAAACACAGTAACACCATGGGCTAGAGGAAACCAGCACAGCCCCACAATGGTGGCAGTGAAGCCCTGAACCAAGGGAAAGGGTAAGGCCGGAGGGGCTCAAGATGAGGGTGGGAGAGGTGTCAGACAGGTTCGGAGCACAGTGGGATGGGGCAGATCAGGGCTTTTCCTTTGAGGAGGTGAATGCCTGCCTGCCCTTCTGGTTGGCAACAACCTCAGTGCTCACAGAACTATCTGGTGGAAGCTTCTTACACTACGACTACATGTTGGTAAAGGGAAGGGGGTTGAAAAAGAGCTTTATGTAATTCTGAGAACACCTTAGAAACTCTGTGCAACCCATATGGAAGGTGCTGACACAACCCCAGCTGTGTGTGATATATTGAAATCAGCACAGTGTTGGTGTACCTTTTTGGTAAAGTTAGAAGGTAGACTCATACAGCACTCCTTTAACATCAAGCTATAGCAGAACTGACAACACCTCATGAGACTATGCAGAGAGAGGCTGAGTTTAACTGGGATTTAGTAACACACAAGCAATTAGCACAAGGACAGTCCCCCCACAAGGTATTAGCTTCTGATGCAGGATTAACTAATGAACAATACAACTCTAGCACATACTAATGTTCTTCTGTGATTCAATATCCTTCACTAGCTGTGCTCTGAAAACATGACAGGAAGCTTTCAATAAATAACAAAGCTGTATTAAAGTAACTACTCTTGTTGATTGTTCAGTATTACCAAGAGTTTCTTAGCTTGAAGGCCCCTAAATACTGCTGCTGCTCTGCCATTTCAGCTGTTCTCAACCAACAGAGAATTAAAGCAACATTTTTTTCCTTAATGTGTTTTTTATAAAATAAAAACAGTTCTTCAGTCTGAAACCAAAGGAGAATTTTACACCCCCATTGCTCTTGTTTCAGATCAGGAGAATGGCCTCTTTTGTGCAGCAGAGTTCAAAGCACAACCCAAAGGCAAATGTTTGCCCTGTAGGAAGATGTTAGGAGCCCAAATGCCGACAGATCAAATCTACTTTGGACTCACTAAAACACAGAAAATCCTGCTGCTTTCATCTTCCAGACCTCCGGCTACATTTCACTGCACATGCTGATCCTGCAAGTGCTCATACAGAGGCCAAATTGATTCCTATGGGAATCTCTGACGAACATAATTTGCAAAACCAGATCCACTTTACTGAAATTCAAGACAAAGCCTGTAATGACTTTAGCCAGTCCATTGTGGTGCTGCAGCTGATCTTTTTAATGTGCCATTCACACTCCTACTGGCAGTCGAAACTTCATCAGTTGTTTCAGGCTGCAGGACAGAGCACAGTTCAGTGTATTCTGGGTTTTGAATCACTATATCCAGAGTGCCCTGCATTCATGCCCTGTGGTCCCTGCGTACACTCATCTGCTATCAAACTAATACCCCAGTTAAATTTACCCAGCAGTTGCTTTAAAGGTCAACTGCAAAGGACAAATTTTATTCGGCTTGTATCCTGACTCTGTTCTTCCATGAACCAGCCTCCATGTTTTGTCCAAAAGAAAGAGATTCTGATTCTCACATCAGAGGATTAACTGCTTTTGCCTTTACTGATTTTCTAGAAGACCTTTTGGAAAAATCATTGGAAGCTTTCTCAAAAGAAGGGTATGAACAATCTTTCAGAGATATTTTTTTCTTCCTTGCTATGGATTTAATTCAAACACATTTTCGTTACCCCAAAAAACCCCAACAAAAAAACAGGACCAAGTTTTAAAACAGCAACACTAATTGCTCTATCCCCTTCACAATTGCTGTGGTTCCTGTCTCCTGTGAGACTGCAATCCCACCAGCCTCCTAGCAGTCTTCCAGCATGAAGAGCAAAGTCAAGATTGGATTTATCTGATGTAGGAGGTACTTTGGGAAAATGCACTTTCTAAAAGTCTCTGAAGATCCTCTATGCATCATGAAGAACAGCACCTTTTTCCTGCTTTGCAGATTACCTACATACTTGCAAGCACAACATTACAGCACATTTCTCTCCAATTAAATGGTCTGCGATTAAGTGCCAGGATCCAAATTGTCACCACTTCTCAAGTGGAGATACAAATATTATTTATGCCCAAGGCATCGAGGCAAAAACCAACTACTCAGCACACAAAAGACACCGGCTTTTTCACATGCCACCTAATTACAGGAGACATCTCAAGAGCTAGGACTGCAGAGACATATCCCCAGCTGCACAGCTACCTCTGTCAGAAATCAGGTCAGGCTGTGGGCAGTTTTGTTCCAGGGGAATCAGGCAGGGAGATGAAGGAGGAGTGGGCATGCACAGCGCAGTTTGGAATTATCTGCAACGTAGAAGTGAATCAGCAGCAAAGTCACAAGAGAGGGGGAGGGAGATCAGAGAGAAACAGAATCTGCTGTCAGATTCATGTTTCAGGCCTGAGGACTAAAAGATCAAGAGGTAAATAAACGAAGGGAGGGAATCCTATTCAGGGAAATAAGCTGTGGACACCAGAGGGTTAACAGGGATCCTTCCCCTCCCTTATAAAGGGACTTGGGTATAACTTCTAGCTGAGTCAGCTACAGCATATGCAAAGCAAACAGAAAAGCACTGCCTAGGAAAGGAACGAAAATAAAGATGTCTTCCAATGAGCACTCCAGAAGAAGAGGGCTCTGGCATTCCTGCACCCCAAGAGAGCAGAAGAGGGAACAGGTAACTCACCTCTTCCACAGTCCATTTGGCCACGTGTTTGGCTGTGAGGCCCGAGACCTCTGGCAAGAGCTTGCAGTGCTGCTCCCAGCAAAGATGGAGGCGGTGGGTCGGGTTAGAGGCCAGGGAAGGCATGAAGATGGACTGGTGGAGGGCCTGCTGGAGATCCAAATCAGGGTCTGGAAAAGGAAACAACACAAGTCAGAGTGAGGCTTCAAGCAGGAGCAATTACAACAACGCAGGAGGAAGGGTCACACTCAGGAGTGAAAAGCAAGGCAGGGTGAGCAGACAGCCAGGCACGGCTACTGCATGGCACGCTGAGCTTTGAGGGCGTTCTTTCCACCCTCCTGAGAAGGAGAAAGAAAAAAAAGATAAGATTGCCAGGCTGGAGGCATTATCGTCAGCTTCTTCCCTGGAAAATGATGTCATGCTGCTAACAGAAAAGATGTTTGCAGCATTTTATTGACAAGGTGGAGGAGTTCTGGTAACAGAATCTTCAGCTGGAAACTAATGGCATCATTCCAGCTCACAGCTGTAGCCAGCCTGCGAAGAGCGCTATGCGTGCCAGCTGATGGCCTGAGCTTGCTGTCTCCCCCAGAGCCTCCCAGGCCAGGAGTGCTGCATGTTACCTCCAGACATCAACTCCCTCTTCATGTGTCAAGTGATGGAAGCTTTAAAAATCAAGGCGAGAAAAGGAAGAAATCTCCCCTCCCTAATGAGATCACTCGAGTAGTGCAGAGTCATGGTCCTACAGGGACTTGCCTGGTTATACAACAGGAAGCGAAGCAGAAGATGGAAACAAGATGGGAAACATTCCTCTGGTTTACAGCGGTTAATGTGTGCTGTCCCCTCGCCCCCCACCATGCCAGGCTGTGTACAGGGTGCACAGGCTGCCCGGCGCCATCCCGTGGCAACCATACAAAATTCCCATTTTCTTCCTGCTTTCAGAAAGGTTTGGCATGCCCAGCGCTGGTACGGCTGCTGTTTGCCTCTGCCGAGCTTGCTCGGTGTTAGCACAAACGGTTGTTAGTAGGCTGGTGTGTTAGTATCTGTGGGGTGTGCCAGTCGCTATGTGTAAAGCACAAATCAAAACAGTATTATAAAGAAAAAGCAAATTTCCATGATTTGCCTGCTCCTCACCAGCCTAAGTGAAAGCAGTGCTGGAGGTAGAGCCTCATCTAGCGAAAGGTCACTCCCCTGTTCCCCACTGTGTCATGTTACCTCGTCTCCACCTCCTAAAGGATGTGGGACAGCATCAAATACAGGTCTGTATTTCTAATAATGAGACCAAAGAGGGAGGATTTAAAAAAATAAAGCCTGAGCAAGAACTGCTCAGTTCAGGAGCTGATACTCCTGGTGACAATAGGGCACAGGACACTGCTCCTGGGAGGGCTGTCACTCCTCACCTGCCTCCCCCACCTCCCCCGTGGCAGGGGCAGCAGCTAGCCTTGCCCCCACCTCCCTGCCACAGGAGCTCCTATTCATGCCTAGGGTTTTACATACTGCCACGTTCCTGCTGGGTGGGCACTGCTTCTATCACAGACTGTCTCCTTTTCTTCACTAAGCCCAAATCCTCAGGGGTAAGCGTCCAAACCACGATCTAAACAAATTACTTTCCCTTTGAGAAGGAAGCTGTGTTCTAATAGTTTAAATATAGATGAGATGAAAGCTCTGGGTAATCATGAAATTACAGGTCAGTGGATTATTGCAGAACTTCCCTTCACTGATTTCCATCATTCTGTTTAAGGTGAATGCAAAGGGAGAGCAGACAGCTTTCCCTGCCAGCTGCAACTGCAGCTCATAGCTGGCAGAATTCTCCAGCTCTGACTGCAGAAGTCAGCACTAGGTAAAAATGAGTATTAAAAAAAAAAAAAAAAAAAAAAAGCTAGGCACCTGTCCCAGTTTGTGCCTGCTTAGCTATTTTCGATTGGAGACTTATTACCATGTTAAATCCTTCTAAAAGCCTGGTCAGCTCTGTTCTCTGAAATGGCTTTTTATAGTAAATCTGAAAGTTAAGCATATGGTTTGCTAAAGTGATATCAGAAAGCTTCTCTTAAAACTTAACCTGTCATGTACCAGGAAAAAAAAGACATTGTTTTTCCATTTAATTTTTTGTTTTCTTTTTCATCCTTAGGCGAACTTTAAAAAAGTCACCATGCAAAATGATTCAGATTATGTTTCTGAAAACCCAAGGGGGTCTAAAGAAAGAAGTCAATGGAACTTGAACTATTTGCCAGGTTTTGAGCAAGTCTCCCTTGACACCTCTGCTGGCTCTGTCAGCAGAATGGTCACCAGCTGTCTGGGGAACAAAAACCCCTTGCCACTTCACAAGAGTATGCAGTGGTACAAGAGATGGTGCAAGCTTGTCTTCTCAGTTAATAAATATGAGGCTTCACTCTACAAAGCATTAAACCTTTGACTTCTAAGTAATTTTACCCTTCCTCCTCATTTTAAAGGAAGAAAGACTACCATTACCATCACCTCCAGCATCTGCTTTCTCTTGACTGTGGAATCAAAGACAAAAAAAGCTGTAAAGTTTTAAATGCTCCTTGTGACTGTGGTATATTGCACATATATGCACACATGCATAGAAAAAGAAATAAAATTTAACCAACCTTTCCCATTGCTTTCCTGTTTCACCAGCTGGAACTTTATATAGGCATGCGAGCACCCAAGCCTGAAAGCACCAATTACAAAACATTTCAAGAGATACACAAATTGATATAACTTCTTCTCTATACAGAGATTAATAGGACTTTTAGGAACCAAAACCTTTTCCCTCTTAAAATAAGCAATAGCCCTGCTCTGTCCTTGACACCTCTCTCTAAGCTAAGAACTGTGCTATTAAATTCATGACTAGAACTCAGATTTGAGTTTACTGCAGGAAAGAGAGGGCCCAAAATAATGGGAGGAAGGGAGGAGATTTTACCCTATGCTGCAAATCTCTGATCAAATTGGGCTGTTCTAAGTTATGATTTACATCTGTATTTCAAATACAGCATCATCATCAAGAAACACAACTGTAAATGCATGAAAATACATCACGAAAATCTTATTTACTTTTTTGGTTTGGCTTTGATGTCTGCAGAGGAATCCTCTTCTACCCAGTCTCTCTCTTGATTGTTTTCAGACTGTTCTGACAGACTGTGAACACTGCTTTGACATGACTTTTCACTGTCTTGTGCAGATTTTCTAGAAAGACAGACAAATGATAGCAGCTAAGCTGATATCCTCTGTTCCCTTTCCCCACAGGAGAGCAAAGCTGGCTGCTCCTTGCAAGTGAGAGCAACAACTACCACCTAGTGGTAGAAGCTTTCCTCTCCCCCACCATCATCACGGGCACAGTACAAAGTGATTTTTTACTCTTCAGTGCGGATTGAGAGAGATTATGTGAAATAAATCAGCCCCTGTGGACTGAAGCTGTGATCCCAGCAGCTACAAGAAACCCACTGAATTATGTGTTATGGTGAAATCAAGAGATTTAAGATCTTTGAATCTTGATACCTCCAGATAACATTTAAGACTCTCCATGACTGAGTTTGATGCATAAACTGAGCTACACAGTTGCCCAAGGAAGGACAAGCAGTAAAGTGTTATCAGATTTGCATACTGAATACAGACCTCCCACTACCAGGAAATGAAATATTTAGAAGAATAGAAAGATATTACAATTTTAGAATGCTATTTATTCTGGGAGAATCCCAAAGCTCCTGAGAGAGCTTTATGGTAATGGTGCCATTGAAACGCAATCAATTCCGATGTTAAAATTAGGAAATGGAGATGCCTGCGCAGTTCTGGAATGGGAGGAGTAAAACGCTGGCCATGTATGCCAGGGAGGGGAGAGAAGTTTTCCTTTTTTCTGGGCAGATATATCTTGAAAATGTTATATATCTAAGCAAATAAATGAACTTTAAAAGGTATATAAGATGTCATATACGACAAAGACCAAAAGCGTTGCTGGAGTTTGCTCTAGTGAGACTGGATTCGTACAGACTAAAGGTGACAATAATAAAAGCCTTCACGTCCAGGTCTGTCCCACGACACATTCTAACTGCCTCCTGCAGTCCAAGAACTAACACACTGTTTGCTTCAATGCTACTCAATTCCAAGATTTTCATGTAAGAAAAAAAAAAAATATCTGAAGGAGCTCAACTTGTTTGCCAAGTGATACACATGTAGTCATTATGCCTACCAGTGTAATGCAGCCGACTCTGGGGTGGATTGCAGTTCAGTTTAATAGTGCAAAATAACCTTGCTTGACAGTTTTAGGACAGGAAACGAAGGAAAAGAATATATTTTAAATAGAAACAGCAAGGAAAAATTTATGGAGACAGCATGCAATTTCCTTTGTTGGAATGTGACCAGAGCAGCAGGATTAAGGAATCAAGAAACCTATTAAGGCATATGAGGGTATAAAAGTGCACTGCTCCGTGTTAAGAGTGTCTGGGGCATGAGTCAATATTACAGACACATGAACTCAATGCCCTGCTGCTTCTCGGCCAATTCCTGTATTTTTCAGCCTTGTAAAATGGTTTTGCTCCCCAGTACCTGCCAAAGAAAAGGGTTCAACTCACCTGGATTGTGGAGAGTCCTCCTGAGAAGACTCTCCTGCTCCCAACAGAAACGGGACAGGAGTTTCCAGCCTCTTGGCTTTCTGCATGCTATTGCTAGGGGAAGGTCTCTCCCCACTCAGGCGGTCCTGTAACAAGTTTTCTCTGTTGAGGTTCACATCAGAATATGGGCAGCCAACTAACCTGTATTAAAGAAAAAAAAGACCAAAAAAAAAAAAAAAAAGAGAGAGATGACGATGCATGTTTTTAAGTCACATAGTCTTACCAGCCTCAGGCAGACATATCCATCAACAAACTCAGAAAAAGTGAGGCCAGAAACAGACAGGGAGATGTTATTACCCAATTTTAGGTACGGGAAAGCAGGGGACTACATGGCAGAATTAGAAACCAAAGTCATGTTTTTAAAGAGTCACCTCAGAGAACAAGAAGAGCTCTTCCTCTGTAACCTGCTTGTCTGCACAGTATTTCATGAAACAAGAGTCCTGCAACTTTCACTCAAAAAAATTCAAAGCCCTTTACCACATTATATACTGCCAGATCTTCAGACCTCCCACCCGAGTTTGTTTTCTTGCTCTTTAAAATAGTTTACTAGAGAAAATCCTTAAGAAATCAAAAGGCGGAGCACAAAACATGAGGTAGCTCTCCTCACTCTTATACTTTAATCATTTACCCACACTCTCTCCCTCTTTAACTGCCTCCTTGCATGCTCTTCCTGGGTATATTATTTTACAAAAAACCTCCTTCAGTAATGCTGGAATGTAGAAATTGGAGTTAATTAATCTATGCTGGATTGCATAGCAGTTGTAATGATTATACTGGTATAAACAGAATTTATGATGAAACAGCACATTTAGACACAAGAGGGAGCTGCAATTGCAGTTATAACTATCTCCAGAATAAACACCCTGAGATAATTTCAATGCAGTGCAGGTGCTTGTTGCTGCATTATTATTATGGACAGCAGTCAGACTCTTGCAGGCAGAACCCTTATAAGAAGATCTCATATACATACGTATAATGTGTTCCATATCGTGGTCCCCTGACGTGACCAATACCATGGCAGCCTGGAGTAGGGCATGCTTGTCCCACTGTTCCCACTCGATCAACAGCACCTGGTAATAAGAAGAAAAAAGTTAAACAGATTTGTAAAACACTCCCTGCATCTGAAGAGCAGACTTCACTTAGGAAAATTATTCAACATAACAATATGATGTCATCTACTTTACCTAGAGGGACTTGCAAAGCATGTCCAGTTTTTGCACACCAGCCTACTGGATGAACATCAGGGCTGTCTGCATCGACCCAGAAATCATAATTACGGTCCCAACCATCAAAATGTATCTAAAAGAAGCACACAGTCTCAGTGAGAGATACAGTTAAGGACATGACTCAGCTTTTAACTTCCCCCTTTGTTTCACCTTGCTCAGCTTGGGGATGATTCATTCAATCTTTCAGTCAAGCACAATCGTCCTTTGTGCTCAAACAAACTATTTGTTTTCCTGTCCCCTGCCCTTATGTTTTACAGAAAAACCAAATTCTGGTGACACAGTCAAATCACAGGGTCTGCAAGAAAGCACAGACCATGGGGTACTCCAGCACACAATACAGTCAAAGACTAAATCCATGCAAACACAATTGCTTATTTAATTGTTTTGTTTTCTGAGGATCCCAAAACACCATAAAAGCCAACAAGTTTGGTGAGTTTTGCAGTAATCAAGCTAGAATTTTCTGCTGGATGAAGAGACTAAGAATAGCTCAGATCCAGGTCAGGTTAACAGAGACTAAGGATCACTGCAGTTTAAAGGCTACTGGGTTGTCTATGCAGCAAAGTTTCAAACAAATGTATGTACTGAGTATCATGCTACTATATATTGGCAAAACTTGACTTTCGCTTGCAATCACAGCAATGAGGCTGAGAATCAAATGGCTAATGGGGAGCGAACTCCACTCCTGCCCACATAATCATCATTTAGGAAGCAGACCTGTGGCCGAGGAACCTCCATTAGTGCAGCCTCCACTTTAGCTGGCTCATAGTTAATTTCTCAGAAGCCAAAGCACAACAGATTTTTCTGGCAATATATTTATGTGAAAAGAATTAGTTAAAATCCATTTATGTAACAAATTCATACTGGAGAATGAAGCCGCTTCCCACATGTGCCAGGGTTTAACTTACTTTGGGTTTTCTTTTAAGTATGCTAGGAAAAAAAAAATTGTCAGATAGCTTCCCACCAGTAGAACATTAATGCTGCCTTCACTCACACAGATCACACAGAAACAGATAAGAGGTGGAAAATCATGCTGTCAAATGTTATTTCAAAATAGTTACATTAAAACAGTAACTAACAATACCAGGCAATTCCATCAAATTTCAATGGGACAAAACAACAGAAATAATTTCCAGCTGGGCAGGCCTGTAGGCTAGATCATCTGCAAGGTGTTTACTGCTCCTCATACCAGCTGGATATTTTTTCTGTACTGCCAATCACTATATTCCTCAGCACAAGGGCTCTGCACTTTGAAGCAAGGTCATACCTTAATGCGATGGTCGTCTTTGTCAACTATTGTCGCCACTCTTATCAAGATGGGATTTCTTCTGTCCACAGCCTCTAACTTCATATTAACTTGGAATCCGTGAGCAGGACGCTGTAAGAGAGGATTATAAGCAGAATGCTAAAAAGTCTGGGCGTTCAGAGCTAGTCACCTGCTCTGAATAAAATGCGCTGAAGTTTTCATCTTCCATTCAAATGCCTTTGCAGCTTTGGCCCCTGATCTCATACGGCAGACTGCTTCAGAGGTTAAAATCAGAGTTTCCTAGAGGATTAAGCTGTCTGTTTGTCAGCAGCCCAAAACTACTCAAGAGGAAGTCCGAGCTTTCTCAGTGCAGAGGAGCATTTCACAGCCAGGGCAAGAGGCACTTCCCTAACAGAAAAAAGGCCAGATACTACTACAAGCTCCACTCCGCAGTCTGACGGCAAAACTCCCAAACACAGCAGAGAGATGATCTCATATCTGACAAGGACAGTGGCCAGTTCACCACTGTCTTACACCTGAACCACACCACCACGTGATGTCTCTCTTCACTACACTATACATGACATCCTTTTTGGCATCTGGATATTACACAGTTACCTTCATTAAGCAGGTTACCACCTACTTCTTACGACAACAACTGCATCTGCTTGTTAACAACAACTGCTGAGAACTGCAGTGCTGGGACTCAAAAGCAGCTCCAGCTGCCGGAGTCTCCCATCTGCAGTTGCCAGCTTACCCTTTCTCTCAGGCCCCAGCAGTCAAACTACTTTGTAAAAACTCCAGAATGTCCTTCGACCTCATGCGTGCCCTTTGCAGCACCCACAGATGTAAACCTCTAAGTAACAGACAGCGTTTACCAATTTTTCCATTTATCTTTAAATGATCGACTGCAAATTCCTCCTCTGACCTCCTCAGCTGGGGTTTATGGAACACTGGATACTCATTCAAAACATGTCCTTCTTCACTTCTGCACGCAAAGGTCAGGATTTTAGCAAGAGATGATAAGTCATGTCTTTGAACAAGATCAGGTTAATGAAAAGATGATTATAATCACTCTTCCCTCACAATCTTCCTTACCCTTTTTACTGTTGGTAGCTGGGGGCAGGGAAGGAGGTCCACTTCTCAGCTAAGTGGATTACAAACTCCAAACCTCAAGTTTCTCTTTGGTCTTTTCACCTGGACGCAGACATTTATCAACAGGCTTTCAGCCACAGGACACACCGGAAGCCAGACAATCTAAACTGCTTTTAGTTTTAAGAGTGCCTTATTGAACCAGCCAACCTTGTCCAACTTCCTTGAGGAAGGAGCCTGAGTGCTACAGAACAAAATCCTGCCCAGATGAGCCAGGCTATTTGTTTAAGTCTTGCTGAAGGGTTGCTGCCTTTTTGGCAACGGCATCTGAATGTTTTTGAAGTGACAGTCCAAGACAATGGGCTGAAATAGCAATGCTTATGACAAAGCTGTCTCCTCCTGCATTTTTGGGTGGAGAAGGCAGAAATCCAGACACGAGATCTGCTATTTGTGCTGATGAACCGTGTCTTCAGACTATGCAAGATAGCTCTTGAAAACTGTTAAAAACTAATTCAGTGAGAAATGCCTGTTCTGGCTCTCAACACATATTTTTATGTACTGATTTCCTGTAATTGCTAGCTGGAATAATAATAATAATAAAAAAAAAATCAATAACTGTGCCATGTACTTGCACTTCAGACCAACCAAGCCAGAAAAATAACAAGGTTTGATCTTGAAAGAGCTCTATTAACTGTTGATATATCAAATGCCATTTTTTTTTTCTGTCTCATTTTCGAAACACAGTCTCAGATGCTAATTTATATTCTGGAGTTTCATGAGAGCCAGAATTGGCCCTTCTGCTATTCTCTCAAAGCCAGATACCTGAAGGAACAAAAAACATGGCTGCAGAGATGTAGGTAAAACAGGAAAAGAGGCAGACAAGGCAGTTGCATTCCCCCTTGGAAAAACACTTCACTTTGTAAAAATCCAAAAAAAAGAGCACTCAGTACTGAAAAGGCTCCCTGTCCTGAGCAAAGCCCTGTTATCTTTGGGTGACAGTTCTCAACATATTTTGTATTCCGAAAATCTGAGGAAAGAATGCCGTAATAACAGATTACTGAGGACTTCAGACTGGGAGTTTTAAGTAGGTTGTACTTCACTGTTTCTTTTTGTATCATGAAGAGTTTTATTATCCTTCCAAAATATTTGTCCCTAGAAAACTACTACTATTGTTTCTCTATTGTGTAGAAGACCAATTGCTGCATACTTTCACTCTTGTATTCTGAAGGCTCCTGTTTTCCAGCACTGCTGGGATTTTATAAGCATGGCTCAGAAAAAGGCTGAGCCTACACTGGGGGCAACAAATGTGTCCTACTGACAAGCTTCACTCACTATCCTGCACACTGGCTCTAAAGTGCTTCACATGCTGTGCTGCATGATCGAAGATGCTGTCTGCCCAACTCTGGAAAACCTTAATCCAAGGGATGTTTTGGAGTTCAACTGTGCTGCAGATAACTCGAGCTGTGGCCTTACAGTTCTCTAAAGTGGCAAACCCAGCCTCTTCCTATTCCCTAACACCCACCTTGCAACCTACCACAACTTCAAATGGACACCTGCTGAAATCTAGCAATTATCAAACTTGTCTGGCTGGATTTTTACCTCCCTTATCTGAGGCCTCCCTGATTGCTTTTCCGCCTCAGTCCCAAAAAGCTTAACAACAAAATATACAGGAGGGCAGCAGGTATTAACCTGCAACGCTAACTTCATCAAAAGGAATCAAGACAAGTGTCACGATGGCACAGAAAAGTTTTCAAACATATTGCAAAGTTTAGCAAGGTGAGCCAGCAGTGTGGAAGAAGCTGCTAAGAAAAAAACCAACAAAACTTTAAAGAATGGGGAGTTTTTTAATAAAGTTATTTTAAAGCTTTTACTTTGTCTCTGCTCACAGTGAGCTTCCAGATAAATGCACTGAACTCTAATGTAAGAAACAAAAGCTCATGCTCCCAAGGTTGAGAGAACCATCTTCAGATTTAGTCTGCAGGATGATCTTACTCCATCTAGGAGTTTGGCAGAGACGCTCTATCATCTGTTAGTACACTTATTTCTGTGGAGGGTACAGCTGGCTCCTCCCTAGAAGAACTAAGATCTATATTAGAACATATAAGTCCTTGATAGGAACTTCTTGCTCTGCCTTAATTTGAGTCTCACCAACCAGGGGAAGAAGGATTTGCACAACTGCAAGGTGAAAATATTTTAGAGAAGTTTTTAAAACTCCGTGTGGTGGGGAAACCTGATGGAGGTAGCGCACACTTCTCACTCCCCCTCAAACACGTACAGACACACCCCACCCCCTCTTCCCTTCTCCACCAAATGTTGCCAGTTGCAGGCCAGTGATATCCACTTCTGACCCCCATGAAGGGAGTTTGGAAAGTCTGTTAGACCAGCATCAGTCCTGCTCAGATGCGAACTGGGAGATCCCCTTTGCCCATCCAGTCAGACCTCAAGCAGACGACCAGCTCCTTCTCTTCTCCATGCCCTCTCTGAGGCAAGGTACTGCCCTTCACACATTCCTCTGAAAGCTACAATTACCTGTATGGATTGAAGGCTCTTCCCTTAAATCTACTAATGGAGCAAGTGAAGATGTTTAGTCAAAAATCCTTTCCAACACAGCTTTTCATGGCATTTTTTAAAAAAAATAATCTTGTAGTCTGCTGTGTGTTTTGTTTTAGCAGCAGTGAGAGATGATCTTAAAGTAAAAAAACCCAGTTTCACCCTCTTGGCACAGACATGGTGAACCACCATCAAATAAAGCATCTAGCAAGAAACAGTAGGTAACAGCAGTTTCCCCTACCCTCCTGAACTAGGACAATCAGAGAGATTCACCAACCAGTTTGAATGCTCTTGCTGGGGCTGCCTGAGAATTAGTTTCTTCCAAGTACTTCTCCCATGAGAAGGCTTTGGAATCCTTGTATCCTGAAAAAAACCAGAAAATTAACATTTAAGTAAGAAAACCCCACATTTATTGTTACAAACAACAGAAAAGCAGTGATGTAACACATAGTTATTATGTTAATTTAGCACTTACAATGGATGGCACTGGAAAGTGGTCTGTTTATTCATACACACCACTTACAGCACACAGAGCAGCACTGCAAGTTTCCCCAGCTTCTACATAGGGCTTTAAGCCTGACCAGAAAAACCTGAAGAATTCATTTCTGTACAGCTTAATCAATGCTTATTCTCTAGAGAAAGCTGCCAATTAAGAGCTAGTCAGAGGATTCAGTGATGTGCAATGGCATCACTAAATTAATTTCCTATTTTATTAACTATTCTATGTGTGAGTGCCTGCAAGATTGTAGAAACTTCTCATCTCCTGCTACCTACTCACCCATAGCTGAGTAAAACTAGCAGTCTGGAGATAAAAGGCTCCATTGCCATTACCATAATCTCAAAACATCTACATGGGTGTGCTACTCTAACAACAATGGGATGTTTCTCCCTGGCAACTACATTTAAGAAACTGTTCTACTTTTTCCCATCCCATTTCAGCATATTTTAGCCTCAGTATTGTCTCCTTTTGGCAGGAGGGTGCAATGACTAAACACACAGGACAGTCTGCAAATTGCTGCCTGTAAATCTCTCAGCAGAGAAATCAGAATTGACTGCAGATTCTGCTGGGGGCACAAGCAATCATGTTATGAGTAGAGGAACTGCATGCCATGGCCTTGTTGCACATTCCAGGAGCAGGAACAGATGTGGTGTTGCTGAAGAGTAAGCATTTACAACCCCTTTTGCATCTGCAACAAAGGCACAGCGGCTAATTCCTCCAATGCAGAGGGATCTTGTAGTGCCATCCACTCTGCTAAACTTGATACACAGTAATTACAGAAATTCTTGCTCCAGGGCTGTCAGTCTAGCCAACAGCACACATAATTTTCTTATATTTGTTGTTTTTAAGGTGAATGAGCACTTCCAAGGCCTGAAAACAACACTGATTTTCCTGTACGTTCTGTACTTTTTCATTTGCCAACATTCTCTTCATTTACTGAATTCCAATGCAGCAGAAAGAGATGTGGCTTCAGTTACTCCTTCATTTCCAGAAATTCCACCTTATCATCTACGAAATCATGATACTGATTCCTCTTCCCTCCAGCTCACCTTAAAGGAAATGCTGCAAATACTTCAAAGTTCTTTCCCCTCTGAAATCAAATTAAATTACAAATTACCAAACCCTGTTCCATTTTTTGAAAGAGCTATGAAGTAAAATAAAATGCAGTGGCAAGAAGTATGAACAATAATGTTGTTCAGTCAGTAGAGAAGAGAGTACTGAATGGAACCTGTAACTTGCAAATACATAATTATGTGGAAGATAAAACTTGTAGTTTTTTTGACTGAGGCAGGAAATAAAGTCTCACTTTCTACATACCAGGTGGTGTTGTCAGTGGGGTTCCAGTTTCTTGGCAGTAGCCAACAGGACGAATATATGGGCTGCTAGCTTCACACCTGAATAAAGAGGGAAAGTTGGCACCAGTCAATTTTAAAGCAAAAAGAAAAGCAGAATTTCAAATGCTGTCTGATACGCCTTTGCTGGGTTAGCAGATGCTGTCAGTGGGTGTGATCATGGTGTAAAAGACAAGCATTACCTCGTTAGAATTTATAACATCAAGTTTTCAAGGCGTTCAAGCTGCCTCAAAATACAGGGAAATACAAAGAAGAATGTCCGGTGCTTTAAAAAAACAACAACAACAAGGTCCCCCCCATGGACCATACCAACCACAGTTCAGCCTGGACATAGATCATCCAAGCTAAAATGCAAAGGAAGCAAAGAAACAAAAAACAAACCTTCATCCCTAACTGAAATACCATTACTGTAGAAGAAGGGGAAATTACTTTTAAGGTCTTTGCCAAGAACTGCACATTATCCATTCATTCTAGCTGAAACCTAGTGGTAGTCTGCCTGGTTCCCAATTTTATTGGATGTTTAGATCTTCTGAGTCCCTGAAGGAGACGACAGGCCAATTTGAGACAGCCCCTTTTGTCACATCTGCTCCGAGGAAGGGACCAAAGCAGTCTTTCAGATCGAGGAAAAAAACTGTGTATTTTCAGCCAACCTGTACTTTGGAGCTTTGTTTGCTTGTGTTTCCCATTAAAATTTTCAAATTCCAGACAAAACACGGTGTGGAAACAAAGCTTCACAGGCTAAAATGGTAAAGGAACAAGATCTGAAGTCCTGCAAATGGAAACACTGGCGTTACAAAGCTGTGTGTGACATATTTACGGCAAAGAAAGAAAAGACCCACTTGCCACCAAACAGGTGCCTATTCTGAGAAAAACAAACAAAAGGAGATGGGGGAGAGAACACAGAATACTGATCGAACCAGTGCTATTTTGATAAGCATGTGTCTTGTGTTGCTTTCATAGACAGATAAAGTTAGGCTGTTCATGTAGGTTGGAAAACACAGACCAAAAAGGTAAAATGTTTCCTTGACTAATATTCGACCTGGCCCCAGCATGACGGCAGGGGATCAAGATTCTCAGATGCAGAACAACTGTAGTGCAGGTCAGGACTTAAAAGCCTAAATGTTGGACATACTTTTTATTTTCAAAGGGCCTTAGCCAAACTCCGCTGAAGCAAATGTAAAAGATTTTTACTGACTTCGGTACTGCCTGCTTCCAAATGTAAGTTTGCAGAGAGACATGCCAACACCCACTACTAGTCCTGGAGGAGAGGATGTTACTAATTCCAGGTGGTGTCACTAGTGGAGCTTACTCTTCCTTCAGCTCTGCCAGAGGAACGGATAACATGAACATTCCCTGATCTGACCCAAGTCAGCCAGTTTCATTACCTTAAACGCTTTTTACCTAGAATGCTTCACAAGTAGTTCAAGCCAACCCTACTGGTTTTGCACTGAGCCAACTGATGAGCACTCAGACAGCAGGGGAAGCTACTGGGCAACTGGCACTTTGTAAAAACCCAAATTAATTATTCAGATGCTTGAAAACTCATTTAAGATCCCAACTCCAGTGACTACATTTAAAATATTAGATATTACCCTTAGTGGAAGAGTGAAATAAACCACCATCTACTTGCAAATATATATTAGAAATAGAATCTCTTTACCAGTAGTCATAACTCTCATCCCAGTTATCAAAATGAATGAGCAGGCGGTTATCCACCATGTCCGTGATGGTTGCGACACACATCAGTGACGGATTCTTCTTGTCCACTGCCTCTAGTTTCATTCCCAGACGAAAGCCAGAGGGTGTGACAGGCTGAGGAAGAGGACATCAGGAAAAGGAAATCAGCCACTTCTAGGTCAGGCCATTTAAATTACCCTTATAAACTCTTTTGTTGCAGGTTGTAACCCTGAAACCCACAGACCAAAACACACTATAGTTACTAGCAAGAGGTCTACAGACAAGATTTCCATGTGTTCTGGCAATGATTGTTACTATTTCTAAAAAAGAGCTGATGTAGCTTGAATACCAAAATCTCCAGGTACACAGCAATATAGACGCAAAGGCTAAGATGCACACGCCTTGCAGTGATGAGTATTGGCTGAGGATAAGCGTGAGCATTGCAGGTACTGTCGTCTTAGTGGAAAAGTTAGAGAGTCTTCAAGGAAAATAGGTGACTTGGTCGGAAGCAGAGTAGAGCTGCACAGTTGGGCCCTGATCATACTGAAGTCAGTGCCCTGTCCATCTGCAGCACCAAATCTACCGCACCGTGGACTTTGTGTCATCTCACTGACATAAAATGGGAGTGTGTGTTATACAGGAACTGAGGCTAACAACCAAAAAGAAAGCAACAGTGGGTGAAGGATGAAAAATGCTCAAGATCCATAGCCTCATAATGAATCCCATGGCGCACATGAGTATGCTGCTGGAAACCAGAAATTATTTTGGAAATGATTAAATTAGAGGAAAGTGACACAAATATCTTGACTGTAGGGACACAGCAAAACAGACTGTTGTAATATATTTAATAAATGGTAGAGTAAATCTTTTTCCTCAGTATTAAGGAGAAAGGGAAATACAAATTCTCTCTCTGGAAAGCCAGTGACTGGGGAAAGGAAGAAAAATTGTACTAGTTTCCCATCTTAAAAATAAATCACAGCAGGAAATAGCTTGCATCTGATTGTACCATGGTTGTACCTCTTACATGAGCATATTAAAAACACGTAAATATTCTGGTCAAAACTCACTTAGCATCAGACCTATTTGAAACATCTTGTATTCAATATCACCACTTACAGTGCTGAGGGTCTTAAAAAGGTTTTTTGGAGCTGCTTGAGCTTTGCAATTCTTCAAATAGGAAGTCCAATTAAATTCTCCCTCCTTGAAACCTAGAAAGAGAGATAAAAAGATTGTTTTACACAGCCCCGTTACATTCAGATTGGTTTTTCAGAAATGGAAATTACCTGGGAAGAATATGAACTTTGCATGATAACTGCCCTTCTACAATCTTCAGGGATTATCCATTTCAGCTAAAATATCTCTCTTTTTTTCAGTATAATGTCCAATCATTAATCTCAACCTTCACATGTTTCTAGGAAATTGAATGCAGGAAAGAAGCAAGTTCTGAACCCCAAAGAGACTCCTTGCTTTATATGCTCATCCAATAAAGAGTTTCTAATTTGACTAACAATGTCAATCTTTGGGAATATCAAAAGGAAGCTGTTTTGTTCTTTTGTGATTCACTATTTTAGTTACACCTCTTCCCTTTAAGCCACTCAGATCGAGTTCCACAATGAAATCACACTAAAAATGAAACATGCAGAGCCAGGACAACTAGTTCTTAGTAGAATTTATGGTTTCCTGTACACCATTCTATTTTTTTTTTCATACCTTTAGGAGGGAGCAGCTTATGACTTGTTTTTTCACACCAGCCAACGGGATGGATGTCTGAGGAATCAACATTAACCCAGAAGTCGTAACACTCTGGATAACCATCAAAGTGTAATCGCATTCTGTACCCTTGTACCTATAAGCAGGGGAGCTCTGATTATCATAAAGGGTCATAAAGGAGTTAAAGAAAAACACTAATCAAGCACTCTTTCTGTATTTGGATGTATGGATAAAAGTAAATATAAGTTCTCATTTATTTCTCAAAAGTCTAGTTTTATTTCTCATCATTTATGTTTCCCAGTTTCCATGCTCCTCTTTCCTCACTTCCAACAGTTGAAAATAACATGGGTTAGTGTAACTTCACTGGCCTCCTATTCCATACTCATGCACACATTCCTGTGCAGCAATAACCGGAGTACAAATGCAGCCTGAGAACATTTATGTCTATATCAGATCAACACAGGTTTCACAAAATTGGAGGCATAAGTGCATTTCAAATTGCTTATATATGCAAGACTTAAGACCTAACTGCACTGTTCTTTTTAATATTTATCCATTGCATGCAATTAATAGGTTTCCTATTTTGAGTTACAATTGCAAAAATCTGACAGTAGGATTTCAGGCATAGCTCCTTAACCACATAACACTATTCCTTTAGTGTCACCTTGAACTCCTCGTAACCATTAATTAATTAAAGTACTATTACTATGTTTATACTTTTTATTGAAAAAAATCGTAAATGTACATGGGACTTTTAGAATCAAAGATAGGAAAAGCAACTACCTCAGCCACTGTGAGAACACAAAATCGAGAGGGGTGTTCAGGATCCAGCCCTTCCAATTTCATTCCAACTTTAAATCCATTTCGGCCTTGTGGGAATGACTGATACTGAGGGGGAAGAAGGAAACATTTGTTTTTAATTCCTAAAGACAAAATCTATTGCAGAGCAGTCATCAGATATACTTAAGACTTCAAATTTTCAACTCAGAGAAGAAAATTCTATCACTAAATGATTGCTGCTTTAATAGACAGATGCAGGTACAGAGATCAATAATGGCATGATCATCATATTTCAGATTTACTTGTTATTCTAATTAATCTCTCAAAAACACTAAACCACAAGCCTGCTGCAATTAGCTATGAACAAATCTTTCAGCAGATGCAGAAATGAGCTCTATTCAAACACAAAAGAATCCCCTTCACAGCCCAATGTAGGAGGGCTGACAGAAACAAAGAGCCAGGAAAGCTAAAATCATTTTGCCTGTGTCAGCATGAGGTCAGCAGTCCAGACTTTCCCAAAAGGTAACTTCTCATCTTCAAATGGTAAAAGGGACAATGCATGTTTGATCTGGAGCCCATTTACACAGTCATTCCAGAAAACTTTTGGGTTTTTCATTTATTTGCAGTCTTAATCCAAATTAAACATGTGAAGTACAGTAAAGGCTTAAAAGAAATCCAAACTGGAATTGCAAATGGCTTATTGCATCCATTGCAGTTGCTTGACTTTACTTCTCATCTCACTCTGTAAGGTGCCAACAGCCCTTGGCTTTGAAGAGCTCACTGGGAGCTGAACTTTTAATGTGGGCTGGTACACTGGAATGCAGAAGCAGCTTCACCAAGGCTAAACTCACCCTCTCCCACCTTCAATGCATCAGACTATGAATGAACACAACTTCCACCTTCCCTCCTAACATTCGCTTCTCACTGAGACAAATCTACAACATTCACAGACCTAACTGACTTGCAGTTTTCTACAGAGGAAGGCTGAAAGGGGTGTTGTACAACCACAGATGAAACAGAGGACATATGAAAGACATTAAGCTGTCCCTCTCCAACGCTACTTGGAGATTGCCTAACAGCCCATTTATCCAGAGCTACCCAAAGCAGATCGAAACAGTCATTGTTTATTTGTGAGTGAGATTCAACCAGCATTTTTTACACCCTGGTTTGGGATGAGACTCACAGGGCAGATGCTTGTTTCCACAGTGCTTCAGGGCTCAAAACAAACATGTGGGGGTTTTACTGCCTGCTCACACCAAAACAACTCATAAATGTAACTGCTGGCTTGAGGGTAGTCTTCAATCCTACCTCCACTGAGTTAGTAATACTGTTCTGTTGCCTGAGAAAAACATAGCAAGAGAGTTGAAAAAGCTGCCAACCTCTCTGAACAGTTTTAGGGGAGCAGCTGGCATCCGTTCCTCTTCTAAGTAGGAAACCCAGTTCCATACCTTCTTCTTTCCAGGAACAACTAAGCAATCAAAAACAAAAAGAAAAATGAATGTTTCTCTCAGACGCCTCCCACTCTGCCCTCTCTTCTCTTTCTCCTCCCACATACACGCCAACACTGTTTTGCTGTTGTACCTCAAAGGAGGCAGTGTTACCCAACTTTTGAGGAAAGGCATGAATTCCAGCAGTAGGAAAACCGTGCTCATTTCTCATTAAGAAAAAAATTATTATATCACAGGTCAAATGAATTGTGGCACCCGGATTGCTGGCATGCTGCCCATGGAAAGTTGCCACCGTAAAGTTTGGACAAGATATAATAACATTGTGGAAAATAATTCCTTCTCCTTATATTTCACAGAGGAATAAGGGGTTAGATGTAAACTAAAAGACAGCACAGAGGCATATAATTGCAGCTGAAATAAACCTAAAACAAAGCAGATGAAAAACCAAGTGAATTTTTTTTCAGTTCACAAGATTTTTTTATATATATACACATATATTTATAACCTGCTAATACCACAATGCCTCTACTAGAGAGGCAGCTACCAGTACACAGATGATGAAAACAACAACTTGGGTAGGTGCTTGGATTCATTCTAGTAGGACCACGGTCATACACACAGAAAATTACATTTTAAATGCATATGAAAAATCTCCCCCCCAGTTTACATATGCTAACTCCTTTAAGGTATATAATAAATTTAACCCATATTCTATAATCAATCACATGTTGTTTCCAACTTATTTTCTATTTAGCATGTGTAGTCTGTGGCTATGAAGCTCTCCAAAGTCAATGGAAAAAAGATTCTTATTGTCTTCAGTGAGCTTTGGATCAGGCTGTCTCCTTCCAGATCCTCTATACTGTGCCTATCGTGCAGGCAAATCTAGTCCATTCTTGCTAATACATTTCAGAAGACTGGCTGTGGTAAGAGGGTTATGTACCTAATAAGCTATTCTGAATGTGAAATGAGCTCTACTGTCCTTTCCTCTCCTGTTTACTATTATTCATTTTATAATAGCTAGTAAAAAAATCTATAAACATTAAAGAAAAGAGACTATGAGCTTAGCTCACCTTGTTTTATTGGTTTAGTGTTTCTGCGGCTTTTCATATTATTTGATTTATTCTTCTCCTAGACACAGATATGTTAAAAAAAAGTTTAGCAATATTGTTTTTTCCTCCCTCTTTGATCATCTCACAATGCAGGTACAATAAGGATGTTACATGTAACTAACAGGACTATTAGCTAGCATTATTTTCTTTTGAATAACCCTGCAAGAACATTAGTAGGGTATGTTACATATATAACTTGATCCTGCAGTATCCCAAAGTCCTTTACAAGTTATTTAATATATGCTACTAAAGTTCATTTAAATATGGCTACTGAAGAGGAGCACGGGCCCAAAATCTCCATTACAATACACAGGATTTGCTTTCTGCAATGCAGGATTTACTGCTCATGTAAGCAACCTTACTGTAATGCTCCATTTTCGTTTTCCTTTCAGAGGTTCTTATGTCCATCTATGCCAGGGAATGGATACAGAAAAAAAATCATTTATGAACCCCTGAAGGAAGGTTCAAGTAACTACTGTCATAGATGAACACCCCAGAAAATGTGGTCTCCCTGTGTCACACTCCGAGCCAGATTGCAATTCACATTTCTTCTATGGGGTTTTCAAACTCATGTAATTCACGCAGGGTTGTCATTTCTCAAAACAAACCAAAAAGGGCAAAATCTGAAATGCAAAGCTGCCTGCCAAACATGCCCCAGAAGAGACAGGGGGGCAGTTTCAAACAAGTAGGAGAAGGGGGAAGAGACAGAATGCAAGTACTTCTGAAAACAGACGTACTTTAAAATATCTTACACACATCACAGAGAAAAGCTGAGCAACAAGATGAGTTAAACTGTTCATGACATCAGAAGTTTCAGCTTGCATTTCCAACAAACACCTACCCCAGCATCTCTGCATTACAAAAGCATGTGCAATATCTGAATATAAATAAAATGGTTCACGCCTAAGACGCTATGCACACAGTAGCAGTGTGCAGGCTTGCACAAAGAAGGGCCCCTAAAGGGAGTGAGATGCTTAACGAAAGTTAAGAAAAGATCAGGTCAGGACTGAGGTACTTCTATTCATCCGCCATTAATACAGGTTTCTAGTAGTGTAGTGAGTGTGCATTCAAACACCTAATAAAAAGCAATCAAACTCTGCAGTTTGACACTAATCTTCAATATCACGTAATAGTACTTGACTGTAGTTAGAGAAAGTATTTTGGGGGGCATGTGGTTTTATTACTGTGAAATACACTTGGTGCACAGGGCTATAACTACACCTATAAAGTTACAGTCTGAAATCTTGACCTTGACTTCACATGAGCTATTCACCCTTATGACTAATCAGACTTCAGAACAGATATTCTCATCACTGATGTAAACGAGGACCAGACCCAGACCATTCTCATGGGTACAGAACAACCTTCCTCAGCTCAGTTTGCATCGCACAGTGAAATCTGAGACACAGAATTCTCCCTGCTTTTCACAGTTCTCTTTAAAGAAAATACATGCAGCCTCATTTACCTCATCCTCATCTGCATTTTCCTCGTCATCCTCAGACTCCAGAAGCAGTCTTCTCTTCCTTCTGAGACGTTTGACAGGTCTGTCAGCCTCATTCACCTGACAGCCACTGCTGGTATTAAGATTTCTACTATTTCCCCTGTTTCTGTAATCATCTGCAATGTCTCTGGTATCACTAAACATCCAAAATTGAAAACAAAATCAAATTAAATGTGCAACAATACTCCTGCAGTATTCCCAGTGTCTCTGTACCTCTTCAGAAGAACAAGGACGCCTGGGCTGAGAACCTAAATAAGTGAATCGTGTCTGCAGGATTTGCCAGATATGTATCTTTTAAAAGCACCCCAAAGTACCAGCACAGCTCTCACCACCAGAGCAGCTTGAGAGGGTTTTTAATTTTGCCTTTTTACAACTCTACAGAAAGTTAAAGTATCATCCTTATTTGTAGTAGGACGGGGAACTGAGGCATCAAGCACACAACCAGTGTTTCCTCAGGCTGGGAAGAGAAATGAGGACAGAGCTCTAGAGAGGATCTTTCCTCTGTCGGGCATGGGAAGCTCAAGGGTAACAGGAAGGTCATCAGCAGAGCTGTACAGGTGGCACTGCCTCAGCCGTGCCATGGTAACACTTGCTCTGAGGATTTCACTCTACTCACAGCAACACTTCTCTAACACAGTGTTCTCTTTAAACGTTTTTAAACACAGAACAGGAAGAAGCTGGGGTTTCTTTACCTGTGCTGCTGGGAGCCCATTTGAGTACAAAACTTTCCATTCTCAAAGCAATCCATTTGCTCACAGGTTTGGAAATCAGAGCAGGGCACGTGTTCTCTGGGCACTGCGGAAGCAAAGAAAAAGGAAACTATTAAATTAAAATGTTAAAACACCTTTCATGCAACTAGTTCTGTCAAAGTCCTTTACAAACTTTCATTAAGTGACCCTCAGTATCCCATGGTGAGGGAAGTAATTATTATCTGTGTGCTGGCACATAGAAAGAGTGTACCACCTCATTAAAGAAAAAAACCCTTTTATCAGTAATATTTTAATTCTGGAGAAACCCTGCCCCCATAAAAGTGATAAAGGAGGATATAAACTCAAGGCTATAACCAGGACACAGTTACAAATCTTTTTATATTTCTTTATTCCTAGTAACCCTCTAACTTGAAAGACAAATGTCAAACAAGTCCATCGTGTTTGGATACTTTTAATACAACTGGTTAACTTTAAAAACTTTCACCTTTACGTACTTTGTACATATGAAAATCCTTCATAGGCAGCCTCTAAAACCAGCACATTATTGATGGGAGATTAGAAACAATTATTTCTGTATCTAGCAAGGGATCTATATCAATTTTTCATCTGAATGAAAGCATGAAAATGTAAGGAATAACTCCAATATATCATTTATGTTTACTTTTTCCTATGATTTGAGTTCTTCCTAATGCAAATTAATTTATGTTTAATATTTTAACAAAACACAATTACAGTGATACCCATTATGAGACACCTGCACTATCCCCATGCATACTTTGCTCAAGTAATCTGACGTGCAAATTGTGCTCCTACATATACGTCATTCCTATTCTGCATTTAGTGGCACCGTTTGTGTGCACTGGTTTGATAACCCATTTTTGAATGCACCATTAAATGGTTTAAAAGAAAAAGAGAAAAAACACAACAAACCACACAATCCAGAACGCTGAGATATGAGTCACTTTGCTTTTTGTTTAAAGCCATTTTCATAGTCTCCTTACCAGTACTTGTACTCATTCTGCTAAGACGACTGACATTTTTCATTTATATTTGATTGCTCCCTATAGCCCAATATGGATGTCAGATGGTTCTGGCTGGAATTGGGCAGACAGACTGCCTATGCAGAGAGTGCACGCATGCCTGCTTGTATCACAACTTAAAGCCTCTTGCTGTGCCATTGGGGACCAATGATTCCAGGCAGGGAAAAGACAAAACAGGGAAAACTTGCAAGAACCAAGAGTGCTTGAAGAGCTCTGCTCAATTAGAAGTCACACTGATCTATGGAATACACTTGGACAAAAAGGGTGTGAAAAATTCTTAGTGCTGAGGTGTCCATGTAAAAGCCAGTTCTTCACCTGATAGATTGACATCTCCTCAGCTTGTGCAGATGAGGAGAATGACCCACAATCAGGAGTGTAAGTGAATGCCTGTAAGTGTAAGTGAACCTGCAGAGCTTACAATGAAATTTGAGATGAGAAAAGCCAGCAGGGAAGACAGGTACAAAGCCTTCCTACCAAAACCCAGAAATAGTTCCATCAAAATCCTGAGGAAAACCAACTGGCAGGAAAACCACTTGTCCAGGCAGGCAACAAGATGAGAGATCGTTCTCTCCTCAAAGAAGAAATTCCCTCCATAGGGATGTATGACTTCCATGATGTAGCTCTGCCTTGACTAGGGATCCAGCATCGCTAACACAGACCTTATACAAAGAGTTAATGTCCTTTAAATTACTGCACCAGGATGCACTGGTGATGTCGAAGACACTGAGACACTGAATAAGCTCCAGCTGCTGTCCTGTGATGTCTGTGTGTCCCAAGCTAATTCTCAAGTCTCCTGCCACCACCTTAGAAGAAGATGTTTCAGTACAAGGCATCAGGCAAACCTATCAAAGGCTCCCTATGCCACAACCACATGCTGTCACGTTTAACCAAGAGCATCTTTTAAAATATGACCTTATGCTGGATGGCTAATGGTACTCTTGGGATGAGAGCACTTAATCGTTACTCACTCCCTAGCACTGGTCTCCATTAGTACCCTCTAGAAGACACTCAGGCACATCTGTGAGGGAGCTCTACTGAAACGGTGAGTAATTTAATCAGAGGAAACTAGTGATTTACCAAAGTAAGTGAGGCTCGCCAGCTTAACCGAGTGGTCTGGAATGAAGCGCTCAGAGGTTATATAAATATTCTGTTTTGAGCTACTCGTTTCTGGATAAACAGAGTAAGAACAGGTCTGCAAAGAACTGAGATATTTCTTGTCCATTACATTGATGTGCATGTTGTATGAGATTTTAGAAAATTTAGGACTATAAGATTGTTAGAAATTAATATAGAATGAGTTAAGGTTATTAATGGCAACAGAGCTGCTCAACAGGCCATGAACAGTGTTCTCAACCTGCCTGCCTTGTATAGCCCCAATCCAGGACCGGATTAAAACCCAGTCAAACTAATCAGTAGAGGCAGATGAAACAAAAGATGAAAAATCAGCAAGATACAGGTGCGTAGCTGGGAAGTGAATAAAATATGTAGAACTTACAAAGATAAATGTGGAATAGTTAATGGAACAACCAGAGAGTTTTCAGAATTGTGTAGGTACGAGACTTCAAAGTAAAGGGGATGAGAAGATGACTGACCCAAGACGGACTTCGAAACCCACACGATGATGACTGGATGGAACAAAAGAAGAATGGATAAGATGATGATGAATGATAACGACATGGGAAGCGAGATCAACTGGAAAATTACAAAGACTTTGGACTGGGATAATGGGTAGTAAAAGGGTATATAAGACTGAGAAATTTTTGGAAGGTTGCCATTCACTGCAGTGGTGGCCCAACTCTGAGTTGTTCATAAAGCAAACCTAGAGAAACCCATGACTGAAAATTCTTTAACACATGTCCAGTAATATGCTTGTATTATCCTGTTAAAACTCAGTTTTCCCCTAATTTCAATTACAGTAGCCTTGGAAACCTCAAAACTCTTATGGCTAATAGTGTAACTCTTGGCATGAGCCAGGTTAGAGGAGATTCTCCAGGATGTTCTTGCAAAGATAACTAACACTACTGGGAATTCATCCTGAGCCAGGAATCCCAGTTTAGCACAACTCTGTGTCATCCATTCATGCTCCACGCTGTGTAATTCATGCAACCAGAGAAAGGAAAAATGCTGGAAACTCCCGTCACTCCCAAGAGCAGTCAGCTAAGGCACAGCTATATGAGTAAATCAAACAGTGCCAGGTCCTGCAACTCAGCCACATGCATCTTTAGCCCAGGGCACCTAGCACCATCTCAAGCAATTCCCAAGCATGATTCAGGAGTTAGCATGGAGCTGAGATGCTGCCCAGTGGGTGCTGCCACTCTGTTCTGGAGGCTGAGAGTATTTAATAAGGTATATATGACCAGACCATTCCAGTCTCAAAGTCCCCAAACAGGCAGTTTGGTTTAATGTGGATGCAGACTTAACTGCTGTCATGACAAGTAAATCACTGGTGTTACGGAGAAACACTGATGTCACTGATGATCCACTACCCTGGAAAGAAGGGGGTCCAACTTCCCAGAATCACCACTTAAAGAGATCCCAGGATGTAAGTTAGAACTCAGCGTGAGAGGGATGTTTGACTACATCGACAAATCTAGCCCAGAACATTTATATAACCACACTTACCTTCCACAAAGGCGAGCACAATGCGTGTGCCAGGTACTGTTATGACTATGCAGTAATTACATTCACTCTAAATACTCCTAAAATATTCGAAATAAGACAGTGACTCACTCCACATGCTGCACCAGGGAGCACCACTCTACTAAAACACACATTTCAGTTAGACCTGTTTCTAGAAGTTTTTTCGGAAACTGTATATTCTCTTCCACAGCAAAAAGCTCACCTTCCAAACCAGTGCTAGAGGCAGTGGAAGCGTTGATAGCAGCAGGAGCAAAGCTGGTTGGGCTGGCATTTACTGCTGAGGCTGAAAGAGTTTTTATGGCTTCTGCTTCTACTTCAGTAATGATTTCTAGCAATCCAAACTCATTTAAACGGAACTGCAGGTAAGAGAAGAAAGCAAGCAAATAAGCAGTAGTAAAAGGGCTAGGATGGGGGACAGAAGGAATAGGATTCCCTGAGGAGCAACTACGTAAGGGACAAAACGAAATGGCTGAATGTACATTAAAAGGCATTAAAAATAAGTAACAATAAAAGCGAGAAACACGCAACACAACTCCTCCTCAAAATGCCACCAACAGGCCCCCAAAAAACCCCAACGATGCATTTTGTTGTCAACAAAGGAAAGCAATGTTAATTCCACCTGCTTTGGATGTGCTCCCCTTATAAAACCTGGACTTCTGATGAACACATCAGAATAAACACCGTCAGAAAAGCAGTTTAACCCAAAACTCTGCAGGCCCAAAACTCTGCTCTGACAGTTCAAATTCATCCAACAAAGCACAATTACATGTATTACAGCAACTTCCCTAAAATCTCAGTGCAAGCAGGAATCACCCAGCTGTTGACAGAAAGGTCACATTCCAGGGGAGAACTTGTCCAATACATCCCCCAGCTGGTGCTGGCTGGGCTTTAAACACCTCAGAGCACAGCGACAGCTGGGACTGCACAAACGCAGCAAGCATCTGGAGCTGCAAGAGGCCAAGCAGTTCTCAAACCTTCTTCAATGACACTTGACAGTCTGGTGGGAAATGAACTTCCTAGAGGAGCAGAGGAATGTGGGGATAGGCAGAGGCAATACTGTTGAAGAACAGCAGACACAGAGGAATAACTAGCCTTTCTTCAGCTGATAAGTTCCTCCATGCACAGGCTTATTAGTGAAAGCCACAGTGGGGCCCTGACCCAAAGGCAGAGGGGAGGGTCTCAAGTCCAAACCAACTGTTTCCAAACAACCTAGACATACACCCAACAGAAGCCACAGGCAGCGTAGGTGGGTAGGTGACACGTACCAGTACAGCCAGGAGTCACAGTATCCGAACTCCAGTCCTGGCTCCCCCACGTTTTGACCCTTAAGAAACCCTCCATCAGCTGCTGGGGTAGGTGACCCTCCCATGGAGGTTCTGCTAGCACACCCATCCTTTGCTCCTAACACAGCACCTACCTACCAATCCTGCACACACAACGTCTGTCCTACTACAGGCCAAGAGTAAATTCAGATGCAGAACAAGAAAACCTCTCTAGACACAGAGCAAAGTGCTTACACCATGGGGTAGCTATGGAAAAGGAATGATATGTGGCAGACTTCAGAGACTCTCATCCTTTAAGCTTAAAAAATTTCTTAGGCTATGAAGAAATGCTTCAATGCTCCAGATAAAATTATTAAAGTGTGCCAAGTAGTGTCAATTCAATGTGTATCTTTTACTAGTCCCAATCTGCAAAGGCAACCGAGCACCAAAAAAAAAAAAAAAAAAAAAAAAAAAAGATTTTTATAGATCACCTTTCTGATGAGCAAATAGCTCTAGATTACTCACTCCTTGATCTTCTTTACTGTCTGCAATATGGAGCTACTGAGCTCCAGAATGAAAGATACAAGTCAAAGGTGGGTTGCATTTGCAACCTCTGCTCCAAAGCTTTTATTCACAGCACTTTATTAGTTCGAGATCTTTTCTCAGCCATCCGCTCTTCGCTCAAACCTGCTAAACCCAGTTTAAAAGCATTTGCTTCACCTCTGAAGCAGGGCTCCTCACTGCATTGAGAAGCACCATTCTTCCTCTACTCCTGCATGCTTCCTGGGCTCAGGATCCTGCCTCCAGCACCCTATCAAAGCCTTATTCCAAACATTCTTCCCCCTCTTCCCTCTTTTTTATCCGAAGCCTGTATTTCTTAAAGCTTCAAAGATGCTGGACTTGCTTCTAAAAAGCTCACTTCTTCCTCTCCAGCCCTGAAGAGACAGAGCATCATTTTTATTTCAGCACCAAGAGAAACAATTCATTTCAAAGAAATGATAATCCTAAGTGGACTAAGTTTCCTGCAGGAGAACATCCAGTTTAGAGAAGAAACCTATCACTTTCCTCAAATGCCAGAAGAGCAGCAGCACAACAGTGCAGATCCCAGGGGTTCCTTGCTATGGCTGATAATGGACAGCTCAGCATCATGAGCAGAAGGTCAGTGGAAGGAGCATCTCCAGAGTTCTACGTGCCATTAAGCAGCAGAGCAAGCACGAAGCAGAGCTCACAGCTGGAGGTGGGGAAGGGTGCCAATGTCATTTTGTATTAGCAGATTAGTCTCTGGGGTAGTGACACTCCTGCATACAAATTAACAGTTCTGATTCAGCTCAAACCAGTAAAGACAGCAGGCTGTTATTTCCTCCTTTAATAATTTCATGGCGTACCTGCAGCCACATGAACTGGTGAAGCCCAGCCCCAAGAAAACATGTTTGCATTAGAAAAACAACAAGCATCTTTATTAACAGTCTCTGATCTGATGCTGAGGACTGGCTGATCCATGGAGGCAACCACCAGTTTCATCCAGAGACTCTTCAAGGCAATATCCCTCATTCCCAAGTTCTGAAAATGCATAACTGTGTTACTATCAGAACTGCATCTTCCTTTACACAAAGGAGTTCAATATAGCATGTTTGCTAATATGAAATCCACACATACCCTCCAGAAACAATCTGTCCTTCCTGAGAATTTTTTGAAGAGAATTAAGGAAAAATATATTTCATTATGCATGCAAGAACTGGAATATAGCAGGAAGAGAAGGGAAAAAAGGATTAAACAGCAAAAGCAAAAAAAGTAAGTGATTGGCATTTCTGCAGGGCAGGGAGGGGCAGGGGGGGGGGAAGTGTTTGGCATCTTATGACCAAAGTGGCTTCCTGTGCAGCTAGTTATCATATTCCAGCTAAACATTTCTAGCAGACTCACTAACTGTGGTACTTGGTGCTCTTATACTTGTCCATCTAATATAAAACAATACAATATTATTTGGTGTCTTTCAGTCTAATAAATAATGTGGTGCTTTGTTGATTCTCTACTATTACAAGGAATCAATAAAAGTGAAGCTGTTTCTGCAAAGGAACATTACTGCTGTTTAAGAGAAAACCTGTGGCAATACACTGTTAAGTTCTTTTAAGAAGCAGAAGTATAATGACTTTGATTAAACACAGGGCAAAAGTTGGGCCACTGCAAAATAATCATCCAAAGGACCTCCTAGAAAGTGAGAAGACCCAATTCCATGTCAGTTTTATGGGAGTGTAAACCACTGATCTCAAAATACTCCAAGCATGCAAGTTCATCCACGTTCTCTCAACATCTGCTGGCAGAAGCATTTTCCTCATAGCCAAAGCGAGGTCTGACAGCCCATGTAGAAGACTTTTCTGCACAAAGGGAGGAGGAGGAGGGGAGGAAGGGGAAGACTGTCAACACTTCCAGAAGGTGGAGGTCCTGATTCTGAATGCCTGATGTGATACCAACAATCTGATTTTTCAGAGCTCTCAAGTTCCTTCAGCTCCAATTTATTTCACTTGGAATTGATCTCCCCCCCCCCCCCCCAAGATTCAGAACTTGCAGCCTTGAGGGCAATTTTATGTATTCATTTTCAGACATCAGAAGTGCAATCAAATTGAAGTAACAGTTGAAGGTAATCTGGGAAACTGTCAACAGACTCCCTCCTCTAACATAGAACACCATGTTTGTGACCATCAGATCTTGGTTCTGATTTACTCAAGAGCTGTATTTGTCACTATCATGAATACATAAGATACAGACAGCTGTCAAAAGCTACAAAAAACAATCACTGATGTGAAAAGAACCTAAAGACTCAACCCCACAAGTTGAGAAAATTTGTCTTTCAGAGAAAACGTCTTTCCCATGCTGGGCTGAAATTAATGGGATTTCTTGCCTGAGTATGTTGTATGGACATTACTGAGAATTAGGAAGATCAGGTCCATAACTTCTATTAGCAGAAAACAATTACTTGAAATACTTCCTGCCTTTAGAAATCAATTGAGCAAGAAATTAGAAGGGGAGAGGGAGTATCACCAGGCTTTCAGAAACGTTACTAAAATTTCACCACTTCCTTGGTAATGCCAACCCAGTTGTTTAAAAGTGTTTTCTCTGCACAATTTTTATTTGCAAACTACAGAATATATTGCAAATGTTCTGTGCTGCCAAAGGCACGGTGGCCACTCATGTATTGTGTTCCTTGGTTTCTTACTTGTATGTTGCTACCAGGCAAGGTACCAATGCCGTCTTTCCAGTCTAAGGCATTCAATGTATCATAGTCTGCTGTCGGGATGCTGATGGTTCTCTCCGAGACATTCTGTTCCATCTTTCTGCTTAGCCTTTGGGCTCTTTATTTAATTTTAAGAAAGAAAACTAGGGTGTGAAAACAAAACAAAACAAAAAAAGAGGCACAGAATAAACAGGCCTGTTGCTTACATTTCACCAAGGGTTTTCAGAGCAATACTACTTTCAAAAGATGGGAAGAAATGTCAAACTTGCATTTTGCCCATGACACTTAAGTAAATATGAATAGAAAGTTAAGAGCATTAAGCATATGTGCAGTTTGAGGACAAAAAGATAAACCAGTAAGTTTTAACAGTTACTTAATTTGTATGACGTTTTTGCCAATTACAGTTCACTGGCAAGATCCTGGGGTCTCTGGATTCAGTAAAAGCTTTGGTCTGGATATTAGGAGTAGCAGGATTTAAAATTACAGAAACACAAATACACAGGTGCATGCACAAACTCATACACTATAGACAAGTGACAAGTTTGTACAGCTTTGGGGGGAACAGCAGCATCTAATGGCTGTTGCCAGGTCCCTCTATACTGCTATAATGCCAAGGCTCTACGCCAGAAATGCTATAAAGCTCTTAAAACGCTTAAGCTCCATGTATTGCTTTCACGTCCCAGAAAATAAACTAATGGGCTCCATTAGAAGACTTGACTAAAAGCCATACTGCTGTATGGGCTCCCCATATCCAATTACTCAACTATTTTTGCGGTAGACATTAACCAAACACTGACCATAAATTAACTGCACGTTCCTGTCCTTTAAACATAACCTGAATATTTTCAACCTATAACTGCTTGCTTTAAAAAAAAAAGAAAAAAAGATTCACAACCTTCCCTTGGAACGGTCAGGTCTACTAATTTTTCCAGTGTGAGAAAAACCACTGATGTTAAGTTCGAAAAAGCACAGGCCAGCTGACAGGTCTAACTGCATTCCTGTGGGAATGGGTCAAAACTGCCCATGGTGGGGGTCTTTGCTCTGACGTTTGAACGCCGGAGTTCAACAAGGTCACTCTGAGCTCTTAACTCAGAGTTAACAGAGTAAGAGCAGGCATCATCCAAGGACCATGTGCTTGATCTGCCTTGGGCAGATTGTTTCTCTCTTTTAGCACTGGAAAGTGCCTTAAGACACATGGCCAGGGCAGGGTTTTAACTGCTGAGTGCTTAAATTAGAGCAGGTGAATTCCGCTCTTTATCGGAAGCCTTCTACATGCTAGACCTTCTACCTACAGGTTGAGAGTGTAAGTTTAAATCAGCCAAAGGCAAAACCACAGATCTGATGTAGGATAATTTATAACGTTTGAGCATTCCTGCAACTCTAATTCAAGCATCACAGCTCTTTATGATTATCTTAATCGGGTCAAAAGCAGGACAGACCTTTGTAAACTGCAATACCAAGTATCTTTGGGTATCACAATCTAATCCCTGTAGGAGGAGTTCCTCCTATTTTTTTTTTTCCCCCCCAAATATAAAATTCCAGCTACTTACAATCCTGCATAATGGCGAAAATTAGCAGCATATAGGCTAGTCAGAACGAGTCAGGAGGGTGAAAACAGGAGCAAAGTGGACCAGCAGTCAAGCTGCAGAAGCCAGTTCAGCTTCCAGCAGTTCTAACTGAACTGCAGGTGCGGAAGATCCGCAGTCGGTGTCCTTGGCTACGTACACAGAACAGATCCGCATCAGCACTGCGCGCCACGGCTGTATGGAGATTTATGAATTGGACTGAATCAGCCTTATGTAGGGTGGTATTGAACAACTGTAGCCAAAGGCTCGCCATACATTAATATTTGATGTAGCCTTGTACATCTATAAACACTTGTTTGCAGCCAGTGTTTTGATGCCAGTTCTAGCAAGGGCAAAACTATCACTTTTTAGATGTTACTCTTTGCATTCAGGCTTTAAAAATAAAGAAGCTCAAACATGAAGACTATTTGCAGAGCTCCCCCTGGGAGAAGGAGTTTGGAAGATACTTGGACAGAAGTTGTAGAATTTATTTAAAACTGGGCCAGGAAAATTGTCAAAGATCACAATGCAGAAAATAATCTTGTACTAACCAGAGAAGATCTGATACAATAATGGCCCTTTTTCATCTCTCTATTTTATAAATCCAGTAAAACTCCTAGAAAAATATAATAAAGAAATTACTTTTCTTATAATGCTCCCTATCAGTAAAATCTACAATAAAAATCAAGATAGCCCAATAAAAGGAAGCAAGCTATGTAATTAAAAAGACAGCAGAAACTAACTTGAAAAATTTTGAAGAGCCATAGTCAGGCACAAATGTTCCCCATTTGTCTGTATTTGTGATTGCTTTTCATCTTTAACATTTTAAGACTCAGAAACATTAACGCAAAAGAAGATATAGCAAAACTAAGATGAGTCATTCAGTCCCAAGTCACAGATTCAGATTTATGAAATGATAAATGACTACCATGCTTGCAGAGATAATGGCTCATAATTAATATGCTACCACCCAGACCTCTGTGCTTTAGATAAGGGAATCCATAGGCAGAGGAGGTCTGAAATACTCAAGTTTTGATCTCGTTTCTGCCATGGAACCACAGTGCAGCCTTGGGAAACTGCTTCATCATTACTGTAGAAAAGCAGCTTTGGCTTTTAACATCCAACTTGCCTTAGTTAGGAGGCAAAAAAAAAAAGGAAAAAACCGCAAGTTCATACTAACAAAAGTGTGAAGGCTAAATGGGTGAATGGGGGTTCACTGTATTTCTCTATACGCCATCAGATCTAATGGGAAGAGAAACATTTCAACAGAAATCCCATTTCATATGCTGCCTGGTTGATTTCCAATGACATGAGGATTTCAGTGTCTTTATATGAGGGTAAATGTGAGAGAAACAACGGTGCAATAAACCCAAAGATTGTAAATCAAGTAACAACACTGAAGTTTGCAGCCCTTCTGGCTAAGCCTCCATGTACCAGGAGGCAACATTCCATTCGAGAAGCAGCTGTCATCAAGAAAACCATCTGATACTGTGCTGTTCTGGGAATAACCGACTTACAAATCACCTTTCTTCACAGAAACAGCAAGGGAAACCTAGCAAAGCTGGTCATTTAATTCAGTGTAATATATACGCACTCAAAGCGAGTTGGCATTCAGAGCTCCATGCATCCCCAGTTTCTTATAAGATTTGGCAGCGGTGTCTAACACCCAACGCATTCGATCTGCCAGTCACTCTTATGATGTTACTGGCGAACTGAACTGCAATTTAAACAGAAACAAACAAACAAAATAATTCATGACTTCTTGCAGGGCACAACTAATCTGGTCTCAGGAACTGCTTTGAACACTTACCACTTCAGACACAAAAATCATTTGCCTGTCCTTTGCTATGGTGATGACTGATGATACTTTACTTACCCATCAAAACCTATTACTCACCTCGGGCAAGTAATATTTTGCAAGGGTGAACTAATACCATTACCAAAAACCCCCAGCCTCACCTCCAGGAACCTCATCAGTCAGGGACTGAAATGAACTTTCAGAGCCTGCAATGAAACCATACCAATGTCTCAAGAGAAAGTGTTAGTAGTCACCAGCAAGCATTTAACGGCGTGAAGAAGGCTTAAGTGCTTTCACTATCTATGTCAGTGAAGGAAAAAAAAAAAAAAAAAGAGATAAAATTCAGAATTGAGGAATCCCAAGCTCTACCCATTGCACTTCCTACTAATTTTTGTTTCTCAGGAAAAGAGAGAAAAATTGTAACTACAAAACAAGGCAAATATTGCTCTGAAAGATTAGAGGGGGAAAATGGTCTAGGAAAGGAGAGGGAGGCCTTGGGCTTGCAGCATGGGCTGGAACAGAGGAGAAGTAAACACTTTTTGTCTTAGCTCCGCCGCAGGACCGCTAAGATAAACTGCTTTGGTTTTCAGGAGTTTGCCACGTTCATTTGTACAACACAGCCCTTCCAAGGTTACCTTAAGTACACATTAATGTAGGGATTATGCTTAGGTAGTACTGTGCTGGGAGACAAATAAATAGGCACCATGGCAATGTGACTTAAATCAATTTATAAGATCAGACAGCAATATTGTGAGTTTACTTTAAACCCAGCAGCTGATCCCAGTATTAAGCCCAAACCAGCATTGTAGTTTGTAAGCTGCTATCTCTTGGTTTCTTGACACAGTTGTGTCAAACACACACACGTATTTATTTCAGCTGTTGAAAGAAAAGCACCCACACAGGCTGTGGCTGCTTACTACACGAACGCACTTTCTGCAAAGCACCTGTTTTACACACAAACCCATTCCCCGCGCTGCTGACACACAAGCCAGCTTTCTCCACAGAGCACACTGAAAAGCAAGCGTGCAGCAAGTCGGCGGCAGCACGTCTGACTGTGAAGGCTGAGAGCGGCGCTGCCTCACTTCTAGTCTAACTATCCCCATCTGCGATCATACTCACTTTGTTACCTTTCTCTTTAGATTTATGTGACATTGTGAAGCCAGCAAGGAAGCAGCCTTTCTCCTGTCCTTTCTGCTGCAGGAGCTGAACAAGGCACTCAGTACTATGCTGCTGAGCATTTCAACCTATTCCAAATAGAAGGGGAGGGATACAAAAGAAGGTACAAAACCTACTTCCATGCCCACAGAGTTAACGCTTTCTGTTTGTTTACTGAAAGCGAGGAACAGAAGCACATCTTATCACTTTCATTAAAAGCATTTGGTGCTGAGCTGCTTTTCCCCAGCTCTTCATCTCCTCCTGCTTGTGAAGAACGGTGGCTCTGGGGGAGGCACCCGGCCACTGACAAAGCTCTGTGCAAACCTCGCACTCAGTGGGCTCAGCCAGGAGGCCCAGGGATGTCTCCTCGAGGCCTGAGACCGTGACACTGCTAATCCCAGTCTCTGGGAACCACTTGTAACCACAATAACACTTGCACATGCTAATGAACGTCACCCGGTGCCACAAAGAAATCATATACCATCAAAACCATCACGTTCAGAAGCTCTGCAGTAGCAACCCAAAGCGCTGCCTAGCAAGACACTGGAACTTCTGCCATTTCTAAACCTGATCCAATTTCTACAACAACAGATGCAAGATATAAATACTTTCCATCACTCGTAATCAGAACCATTTTCACTCAAAACTTAATGACCTGTAAGGAAGCCATAAGATTTGTGATTCAAGATAAAGTCAATTTTGTGACAACATAAAAGTTGCAGTGCTGGGGGCAAAAAAAGTGATTCTTCTAATGGCAAACTAAAAGTTCAGTCACACCACTTACATGTTTAACTAAGACATAAAGAATTAATTTTGCAGTAAAACATGTTCTTAAAGTGGAAGTAGTTAATGAAAACAATCAAGAGGAGCACGACATTACCCACAACATTTTGTTGTCCTCCAACATTTCTGACATCTATAACGGCTGCACGTTGGGTGTAGGCTCCCAGATAGACCCTTTAAAGGGATGTCAAATCTCTGCACTAGTTATTTTATTCGCTTCTGTTCCAAAGCCACTTTATTATGCTGTACTTTTCTGAATACTTAAGAATTCAGAATAATATGGAATAATTAAGGTTGGTTATCTAAACTCCAAATGACTGGTGTTAAGGGGACTAAACTCCAGAACTACCAGTACCTACTCCACAAGTTTTTCATGTGTCATACTGACACCAACAGCAATTGTTCCATCTTGAATAATGCATGTCAAGTACTTCAAAAGAAAAAAAGTGCACTGAATTGACGAAGCAAGCTTAAAAAAATACAAGTAAGTGCAGGCTTGTCTTTCAGATCCATTTGATGCTGAAGTCAAGAGGCAGAACCAGCCAGAGTGCTCATATACTATGTACATAGTTGTGCAACAAAAATTGCAAAACAGATTTTTCCTCTAGTATTTGTTTTCTAAATAGCTTGGTAGAGTATGCAGTCAAATCTGGCACAGACGGCCATATAAAAGCATCCAAACTTCTTTCAATTAAGCATCATATACCTTCTTTGTGTTTAATACAATGAGAAATTGCAAAAATACTGCTGTCCCTGTTGCAGAAAAGGTTAGGTCAAAAATGAATCTTCTTAGAAAATCATCTGAGTCTGAAAAGTGAAGTGTTTAGTCAAGGAACTAATTAAACAAAAACCTGGAGAAGTACTTTTTCAGATAATATGAAAAAAAGCACAGCTTGCATGCATACATACATAAGCCATTTTCCATCCCTCCTTTCCCATCAGAAGTTTCAGCAAGTACAGATGGATTGATACCACAGTCATGAAAGGTGAGCGGGGGAAGAAAATGTGCAAATTTTGTACGCAATATTGCTGCTATTGATCCAACAATGCACTGAAGTATATGCTTAGTCCTACTGGATTTCCTAAAGGATTTTGTGCACCCTTTGGAGCTTCACTGAGAGCATCTATGCAAGTGCCCAGAACACCACACTTTCTTTACGTCAACTACATCAACCAACTTTTCACCTTGAAAAGTTATAACCCAAATTTCCAGCTAACTTTTTAAAAAAGAGAAAAAACCTCACCCGCAATCCACACAGAAGTACCATTTTCCAAATGTGATTTATAAACATCTTGTGATTTATAAAACAAGGATAAACAAATGATACCTTGGGCTCTGATATCCCTGTATCAGGTTTAGTACAGTGAGTTACAAACCAGAATTGAGATGCTAATTTTCTTCAACAACCCAGTACCATCCCCAATCTTGCCATGCTTGCCCTCTCAACTGAGTGAGCAAGGCAGCTGTAGACCCTCTCCAGGCATTTCAGAGGCAATTCCTTCTCAACACCCCTTCTGTAGCCAAGGGTGACCCGCTGGAAGTACAGAAATCTGCACCTGGTTTCAATACAAGTGAATGACAATGAAAAGGACTGCTGAGCAGGTAAGGGCCTTGCACTGTTTGAAATAAATTTTTAAAAATACACCTTTATGGGACTGACCTTTTTCCTATGTATTTACTATATTTAAAAAAAAAAACCTTAAGTGATCCAGTCCTATGCTATCTAATCTGAAAAGCTGCCTTATGCCAAACTTACATATATTTTGCCCCCGAAGTGGATGTAGCTCCAGCACCAACAGGGAAACCGGAGCCCAGGCTGCCATGCACAGGCGGGGACAGGACAGAGCTCAGGCTCGTGGGTCCTGTGTCATGCTGCCATTCTTCTCTAGCCATGAAGGCATCCACTGAACACAGCACAGGGAAGAAAGCATCTCCTTAGAGCCACGACAAGGGCATATGAGTTTAGCGTTAACAAGGGAAGTGAAGGCTGAAACTACTGTGACTCACCCTGTAAATTCACTGCAACTATCTTCTCCCTGCTCCAGCGTTCTCACCATTCATGTTCCAGCTTCTGCAGACACCATACAGTAGCATCGTGGAGGAAGCAGTCAAAAAAACCAAACAACAACCCAACAACTACATGCAAACAGAAGAGAAAGGGTCACACAAAGACATGGAGCAGCAGGAATGCAGGAAGAGCTGCCAGGTACTATCTGAAAAGCCATTCTGACACAGGTTAGAAGACACAGCACACCCCTGCAAGCCTTCCAAAACTCCTGTCTCCACCAACCCCACCACAAAGAGACAGACAAGCCACACAACTTTTAACAGTGGTGACTATTTCTGTGCCTGGGATCATCTGATGTGCCAGCAGGACCTCAGCTCTGCACCGCCCTGCCACCAGCCAAACAGCAACACACGAGGAAGCTTTGATCTGCCTCACACTAGTCAAGAACGAACTCTGCTGCTGCTTATGTTCAGGTTTCTTGCTTAAATCAGGTATTTTGTTTGGTTTAAAAGCTACAACATAAATAGGGTTATCAAAACAAATCCTGTGTGGTTCATGACTACAGCTTCTACCTCTGTTTGCTTAGATCTACCATGCTTTTATCCCACCATTTAGCTGGATTCAATCAGAAATTAAAAAAAAAAAAACAGGACGTGAGCCAAAAGATGCTAAACCTAGTAATAAAACATCCATTCCTTGGAGGTAAAGTATTTTGCCAATAAGTTGAACCATCCTCTGGAAAGTAATCTGCCAAATTTAGCAAAGCACATCTGCATGCATACCTCACCTGCGGAGCACAGTTAGTGCTACTAATTAGAAAGGATGGGGTTTGGTCGGATCTCTGTTTGCTTCGATTGCTAATTGATTCCACGTGTCGGAGCTTTCAGCTGCCAGCCTTCATTAGCAAGTAAACATTTGGTCATTTTCCCCCCCAGTCTCTAATTTAATTTTGCAACCCACTGTGCTACCTTCTTCCCTCTCCTCTACCTCAAGACAACACACTGCTGGAGGGCTTGAGAAAAGGCCGAGATAGATTAAAAATTACAAACTATGGGAGAAAGGGAACAGTGTTTGTCTGGGGAAGCAGCACTGACACTGCAACTCAGGAACCACCCTGTTATTCCACAGAAAGACTATAAAGGTCCAGAGCAACTGCTGCTGTGGTTCAGCCTGGTTTTGACCCAGTTTAACTATTTTTTCCTGATACTCAAATTGTGCAATCCTGATAATGGGACTTAGGCCTCCAAAACCCCTTCCTGCGCAGAGGTGAGGCATGGACTGGCACAGGAAGGCTGAACAGGCAACACTCCACGCCTTCATCTGCGTCTCCATCACCACCCTGGGAGAATCTGATCTCATTACCCATCTCCCAGTGTCAGGCTTACAGCCCACCTCTCGAAAAATACCAGCATTCATATGGAAAAGGACAAGGGGGTTATACTGAGGCTTCACCGTCAAATTCATATCGCCTCTACCAATGGAATACATGATCATACCAAGATGTGTTTAGACTAAAAGCTTTGCATGAAGATAGAAGAGAGATAAGGGAGAGCCAGACCTTCTCCTGCAGCTATAACAATGCAATTTTAAGCCAACCATTATAAAGTAAAATTGCAGATGGTGTTTTAAATAAATTCTAAATGCTACTTTTAATAATCAGTCTGAAGACCCAGGCTCCTGCTACTGCCTTAAAATTCCAGTAAATAAAGAATTGGTGGTAAAAAGTGCAGACAAACAGCACGGCTGAGTCAAAGAAAACATGTCCTTGGGCCGTGATAAGTCAGTCGGTCAGGAATCGTCTGCAGAGCACATCTGTTTGTAACCACTCAGCCTACTGCAACTTACTTATTATGGCAATAAAAACCACAAAGGCAAGATAAATTAACTCTGGCCAAGAAAAATGGAACTGGCCCTACACAATCTGCCCAGTAGTTGTACCCGGTTGTAGTCAGCAGCTCAAATTCGGGCTCCATTTCCACCTCTGTACTCACAATGAATTACAATTTATTTCACACGCATTCAGCCTTAATGGGATTATTTGCAATGTAAGGTGCGATCAATTTTAGGCCAAAACTAGAGCAGAGAGGCCAAAAATGTCCTCTGTTTTAATTGCATCTGTAATTACTTTATAAGACTACAATCCAGCAAATTACCCTGGGGACTCTTACTAATTATTATTACATACCTAACACTGCCAAGTAGAAATACTCACTGAGGAAAAGACTGTCCCCACCTTCAAAAAATATATACTCTAAATAGATGCGACAAGGAAAAGCGGGGAAGCAAAACACTGACGCTAACGAGACCACGTCAGACTGTTGTTAATTGCTATGTAGTAAGAAGAGTTTGCAGCACCAAGTACCCATTTTGTCTCCTTTTACTTCTGTTTCATTGTATAATAAGACATGAAGCAGAGAGGTCTTATGTAATTTGGCACAAAAGATCAGAGCTCTTTATCCCTTAATCCCAATTACAGACCAACATGTGCATGTTTTTGTTTCTTTTCTAAACTTATCTGGGTGATATTTGAATAAACTAGAGGAAATGTTTTCATATTAAAAATCTAATCCAATTCTTCGCGGCACCAAGTATCAGTAAAACTGTCCTAATCCCTTTCGTCTTAACACCAAACATCATTAAGATCATCCTATACTGATCTTTACCCAGAGCACTGATCAATACTTTTAAAGTATTATATTTATCCCTCTATTTATCTGGCACTGACATTCCCTCTGTTCACGAAATCTTGGTATCATTAGTTCTAGTCTTTGAATTTGCTGTCAGAAAGTTTGAAGATGTTTTCCTCCCTCACATAAAAATCTGTTTTCAAACGTAAGTCCTTCTGGGCTTGGGCAAGTGTCCAAGATCTCTTTCTATTACACGGTATTTACATACTTTTTAGTATTTTTGAGTTTTCACACTCCCAAGAAGTTTCTGCCAGAGCTGGGACCAGGGCTGGATAATTCCGATTTTCTCAACCACCTCTTGTGGACTCATTAGAAACGGGCAAAAAACCCACCCCAGACACCGTAAATACGTTCTAATTTTGCTCCGTAGCCTGTGAACAACTTAAACTCGGCTTCTGAAAGCGTCCTTCGCTGAGCTTTATAGTGGACTTTCCCCTCTCTAGTGGTTTAAAACACACTTTCCCCCCCCAGCTGGGAGCTTTAAGCCGAGGGAAACCCGGAGAGGTTTCCTCAGCACCCAGCGGGGAGGAGACCCCCAAAGAGGGGCCCGTCCTCGCCGGGGGTCGAGCTGTGACGGGACGCGAGGCTGCCCCTCACCCCAGAGGCGCCATTTCCCCTCACAGACCCCGGGGCCGAGACGAGACGGGCCGGGCCGCTTCGCCGTGGAGGAGCCACGGCGAAGCGGCCCGGCCCGTCTCGGCCCCGCCGCCCCCCGCCACAAGATGGCGGCCGGCGGCTTCCCGCGCTCCCGCCGTCCCCCCCGCCGCCCCCACTCACCCCAGCCCGGCCGCCCGGTGCCTCTCTCGCGTACCGGGTCTTTTTCTCTTTAACTCCGGCAACAATTAGTGCCCCGGCGGTCCCGCGGGGGCGGGAGGGAGCGCATGCGCGGCGGTCCCGCTCCGCGCCGGTCCCGGCCCCGGCCCCGGCCCCGGCTGAGGCGGTGCTGGGGGCAGGGCGGGACGGGGAACTGGGATGGGGACGGGGACGGGGACTTGGACGGGGAGGCACTGGGACAGGGCTGGCACTGGGACGGGGAGGTACTGGGACAGAGCTGGCACTGGGATGGGGATGAACTGGGACGGGGCTGGCACTTGGACAGGGCTAGCAGTGGGACAGACTGGCACTGGGATGGGTAGGCACTGGGATGGGGCTGGCACCGGGACACGCAGGCACTGGGATGGGGTTGAACTGGGACAGGGCTGGCACTGGGACGGGCTGGTACTGGGACAGGCGGGCACTGGGATGGTGCTGGCACTGGGACAGGACCACTGGCAGGCATGGGTCCCTGGGGCACAGCCCCAGGGATGGTGCTGCTCGCCCTGAGCCAGCCGGGGGATGAAGCCCGGGCAAGTCCGTGGGGCATTAAGGCACATTCCCGTGCAAAATGGAGATTTGGGAAATGGAGATGTAATTCGCTATTACTGCCGACATCCAGTGGATCGTGACCACGCCGGACCGTGCCATTGCACTGCCTCCCTTGCTGATGATTAATATAAAATATTTCCCCCTGTTCTCTGCGTTTGTTAAACTTGTTTTTCTTCTCATCTGAGAATGTTATTTTCCTTTGTATTTGAATTTTGAAACAATAAAAGACGTGGTGGTAGGATTTTTTAATGACACTTTGGGTTTTTTTTTTTGCCATGGTAAGCGAGGAAGGAGCATGAGCGGGCCCCAAGCTGTGACAACTTAAATGGAATGGGATTTCAGGAAAATAATAAATGAGATTTGAAATGGCTCATTTGAAATACACATCATAATATTCTTCATCCCTCGAGTGAGGCACATAAAATACCCATCTTTAAAATTAGTCAGAAAACAAAGACATTTCTCGCCTCATCTGTGTCAGCAAGTTCCAGCTAAACCCCTAATTCTGCAGATGCTCCTGGCCGGTGTTGAAGTACACACTGGGTCCACGTTTACAGGGGTGTTGAGGAGCCCAAAGAGTTTATAAATAACTGATCGAGGTTTATTTAGACTCATATTTTGGTTTTAATTGTAGTAAGGTAAGTTTTGTTGAGAGATCCCTATTTCAGGGCTTCTTGCCCTTTTATCTCACTGCTTTGTCCAATCATTTTGGCAGAGCCTGCCCTGTGCCTGCCACATGAATTTCTGCTTTTGCTCCTCAGAGTTCACCTACAAGTTGCATTTGCCCCATGAGAAGGGTACCCCAACCCTAAATCACATTTTGGGGCTGTTTTTCAGTGCATCTGGGTAGATAAGTCCAGCCTAAAGCTGGCTTCTCACTTGTATTTAATTATTCAAACAGAACTATTGCTTGGAAACATTGCAGAACTATTGCAGACATTCCATTCATTCTTCTTCTCCGGCCATGCAATATTATTATTATTGTTATTAAGTATTACCATTATTGCACTGGCTTCACAACTGCTGCCAGTTAAGTCCCTGCAGCTTCATGAGCCTGTTGTGCAGCACCATGATTGCAGCAGCTCCGGGCTGGGAAAGGCTAAGTGCCAGCACCAGTGAGCCACATGAGCCAAAGGTTTTGATGCAAAAACCTACACTTTTATGCAAAATTAGTGGGGGAGACTCATTCAGTGACATTCAAACACCCATGAGACAGAAATGAACATTAAATTATACAGCATGTGCCCATCACTGCCCATAGCAGTGCTGATGGCAGAGGTGTGCCAGGCACGGTGACCCACGACGCTGCAGAGACCTGGTGCAATCGCTGCCCTGCCGTGGGGGGCACTGACGATGCATCAGCCTAATTATTGGCAGTAAGATGCCCCAGAATATCCATACCCTGGAAATTCCTGCTCCAACGCCCCAGGCCACACATCTGATGCAAAAAGGTACCTGGGCTGAAAATCATGGTATGCACCGGGGAGGATGAGCATGCTCATGGGGTGGTTGCCCTTCGCTAGGCAGCAAAGTCTTTCCCTACACCAGGTAGTAAAGCATCTCAGCGCTTCTGCAAAGGGTCAGTGGGGAAGTGATGATGCCCATCACCCTGAGAGCAGGCAAATCCGAGCGAATATTTCCATCCTACAGGTAGGGAAACTGAGGTGCACTCTGTGCAGGCAGTGGGCTAAGGCTTCACATCGTCCCTGCCCCTCTGAGGCACCCAGGATTATGGAGCAAAAGGAGAAGGTGCCACTGAAATGTCTGCGTTCCTATTTTTTCCTGCTTTCCAGACATGCCTCAAATAGTTTCCCTTTTCTCTTGGACAAAACATTGAGCAAGGGTGGAATCAGGAAAGAAAAAAAGAGAGCAAGAGACTCCTGAAGTGCTCCCTTCCAGCGCCGTCCTGCCGAATGCCACCTCCCAAAGCTGCTGAATTCAGATAATTTAGCATAATGCACCCACAGTGCTTGGGAAAGCAGCGCTCTCACCTGGATTACAGCAGGCCATTTTCTCCTGTGGAGGCCAGCTTTGCAAGAACCGTGGCATTCCCCGAGCTGGGGGTGGGCAGGGAAGGCTTTTGATTTTCGGTGCTGCTGTTTTGCCTTTTTAAAATGCTGATGGTTGGGGATTTGGGGACAATGAGTGCATGTGCCACCCCCTGCGCTTGAGACCTCACGGTGCTCGAGGGCTTTGCAGCCCAAAGCAGCTCTCTCGGGGCAGGGAAGAGGCAAATGTGCTGGTTGGTTGGTGATGGAGGGGTGGTGGGTGCAACTCTGCGCTCTTGGGAGGAGACCTGGAGCATCCTGGGCATTGGAGCATCTCAGCCATCCGCAGCCTGCGGGGATATTTTAGGGGGGGGTCTCAGTCCTGGAAAAGAAGTAGAGATGCTGGGATCACAGCCAAGGTGGGGACTTGGGGACCAGGAGAGGTTTGAGGACTCCCAGGCCAGCCCACAGAGCCCGCCAGCACCCGCAGGCAGAGAGGCTGAAGGCAATGAATGGCCATCATCATCTCAGCCTCCAGCTGGGGACACTGGGCTGTGATGGGGGCCATGGCTGTTTCCCTGGAGGAGCCCGTTCCCACGCAGTCCCTGGCCAGACCAGGGCACAGGGGACAAGGAGGCTGCAGGGAACCCACGGGGACTTGGTGGCAGCTGGAGTTGCTCACCCCGCAGAGGCAGGAGGTGGAGGAAATAATGCCTTTTATTTTCTTAATACAAATTTCTATACCTTCTGTAAACAGCAGCAGCAACCCTTTTTATGTGCTAAATCCTGCTTCAAAGCTGACGTCGCTAAAGGCTACCTTCACTGCCTGCCTTTGTGGCACGGGAAGAAAGCCCCAGCTGAGACGCATGGAGGGAGCGGGGCCAGGGCAGTGGAGCTTGCTTAGCTCAGTGCATTTTGGGACAGCTATCACCACCCAGCCACATCCACCCCATGGGAGCATCACCAGGTCCCCCCAGAGCAGGACACATGGGGACACAGCCCCAAACAAGCCGCTTGCTGGTCCTGCTGCCAGCACTGGGACCTGGGGTATTCGATGCCCAAGGAAGAGCCAGAGCCCAGAGCTGGGGCGAGGGTTTAATTTTTCACCTTCCTGGTGGTTACAGCTGATGAAATCTCTTCAGGAAGATGCTCTCCCCCCATTGCTCCTACCACATCCTTTCTGAGCGGGTGCCCAGCACATGCAGTAGCTGCATCATGTGTGTGTGGTGGCACAGCCGGGTTCCTGGCTTGCTTTGTAACTTCATGTGAGCAGCCAGAGATGTGGCAACCTGAAGCCAGCCGAAAAAGGGACTCACCAGGCTGAGAAAGCAGCTTGCCCTGGGGATGAGGGTAATGCTGCTGCTGGGGTCGCTCCATCACTGCAGCCCCCACTTAGATCTGGGCACATTTAGGGGTAAACCAAAGCACAGGAGGGTGCAGACCCAAACTGTAGCAAGTATTTAAGCACAGGCTTTGTGTCAAATGTGAGAAGAGTCCCAGGTGTTCACTGGGGTTACTTGCGTTCAAGACCAATCCAGCCGGATCACAGCCTCGGAGCAAGGTTTGTTGAGGTAGCAGGAGCCTGAAGTGCAGTTTAGCAGCTCTGGGCTTTGCAGAAGACCCTGTCTCTGGTAAGTGACCAAATTCTTACTGAAATCCAGAAATTAAAATTCTTACTGAATTTCTAGTGCTTCCAAATAGATGCTGTAGGTGCATCTTTAAATACTTAAGTGATTTTGTGAAGAGCTGCCCCCATAAGGGTAAGCCAAAGGCTCCTCCTGATACAGAAGTAGAGACTTGGGCAAACACTGATCTCAGACTGCCCAATTCTCAAAGATTGTCTTTTAATTAAAACTTTTTTTTCTACCCCTCAACAATTTGCTTGCAACAATCAATCACCTGCTTTGAAAATGGCAGGAACAAAAGCAGGGAACTCCCACTTAATTATATCAAAACTCCACCCTAATGCCCTGTGCACACACAGAAACTTCCCCGTAGGGCAGGTGCCGGCCCCGTACCTTCAGCATCGCCCGAGGCACTTACGCACAGAACCTCGAAGGATTTTCTTCTTTCCCATTGCAGGGAACGTCCCTTACTGCACACAATGAAAATTTATACCTCAGCCAAAAGTTTTCCATGTACCTCCATCTCCAAGGGCCTGTCTTCAGGTATTTAAGGAAGAAATGTTTCTCCCAGAGGGCTCACTAAAACCACACTCACTTCATTAGGAGCAGCCTTGGCAGCCAGACAGCAAAAGCCAGAGTCACTTTTTAAACTCTTGGCCTAGACTTTATCATTTGCAGATTTTCTTAAAGGTATTCTTGAGCTAATTATCCCCTATTAGCAAACATCTTGCCTAGCCTGGTTTGTTTCTGTACTAAGATTAAGCAGCAAAAGGGATTAGAAATGTTATTATGAGAGCCTAAGATGTTAAAGCACTAAATGTATATAGCTGAAAAAGGCTTTTCCTTCTAAAGAAATTAAATATCACTTCCGCAGAGCTTTCTCGTGCTGCTGTAGTAATATGACATTTGATAAAGTCTGAGCCACTCGTCAAGCCCTGACCCTTCTCAAACTCTACGGAACTATTTTGTGTTGAAAGCAACTCTTATGATCTATTGCCCTTTCATCTTTTTAATAGGGCAGTACAAGTTTCAAATGATCAAATTATACGGAATTACTTGCACCTATGAAGTTAACATCTAGCTGCGAGAACTGCTGTTATAAGTATTGTTAGCAGTTTGAAATTTGCTAAAGAAAAGTTTTTGATAAAGCCATAACTAACCCTTTTTTTCCAGACCAAGTAAGCACTCACAAAGTAGGTTTTGCCCTTTAGTTTTTGGAACATTGCTGGCAGGCAGAGTGGGGTGCTGGGGACGTCAGTTCTTCATTCAAAGCCACCTGTGCAACAGAAGAGCTTGCGGAAAGTTCAGTTTGAGCAATTTGCTAATGGCCTAAGTCTAAAATTGGGATATTATTCAGGAACATCTACAAAATTCCTGCTAGAAGCTGCCTGCCTTCTTCCCCACGTCCACAGGGATGCTGGGGACACGCCGGCAGAGCAGCCCCCACCACTCTTCAGTTTTTCCAAGCTCAGAGCTCCTCAGAAGCACATCCTGCACTTTTTTTCTTTTATAAAGGTTCCTCCCCAAGCACAGGTGTTTTATTAGGAGGAAAAACTCCCAGAAAATATGCTGAGAAGAGACAAGCCGAGGCTTCAGCCTCAACTCCACGTTGCTCTGGGTCTAACTAAAGAAGCCGGACAGGGAAAGCGAGTGCTAGGAAATTTCAGTCAGATGGCAGAGCCAGTCTGGACACTGCAAACTCAGAGCAGACGGGGTTTCTCTACAGCAGCTCCTTTCCAGGAGAGGGCCATACACAAACTGAACCTTCAATCCACAACTGGAAATGCCCAAGCTATAATTCCCCCTGCATTTTGGGGGGACATCAAGACAAACATGCAGCTGTGCAGCGCCCAGAGCAAAGACTGGTTCATGCTATCAAAGTCCTTAACGTCCTTGTCCCACCTGGGTCAGACTAACACCTTCCTCTTTAGAAAGTCATGGTTCGTGACTGAAATCCCAAATTCACAATCAGGGATCATGAAATCAAAGAACCAGAAGTAAACAGCTGGGACAGCTTCACATTCTCCTGCTGAGTGTGCTGGACTAGAAAAACACGTGTAAAAGCATCATGCTTCTTCCCCCTTCATTCCCCAAAGGTACCGTAAGAAAGGCCAACAGTGTGAAAGATGAAACAATTGAACTGATGATCTACAGAATAAAGCAGAGAGCAGAAAAGCACGCTTTCTGTGCCAGCCACACTTACCTCCAGCATCAGCTGTATAATGCGTAAAATGTTGTGGGACAAACAATAATTTCAGTTGACTTGAGTCAAGCAAGTTAAGTGGGTGAAAAATTGTCCTCTCTGTATTATGGAAGCTGAAGCTTACTATGGTTCATTTATAGACACAGTGGAAAACAGGCTTGTCACCTTCGTTATTGCTTCTGGTTCATTTTCCTGTATTCTTCTCCTTATTGCAATGTTAAACCTCCAAACAACGCAGTAAGTGTTTCTAGAGAAACAAGTTATTTTAACTCGATTGTATTTGAGTGTCATGACTATATTAATATTGAAGTGGCTTTCTAAACCAAGAACCCATTCTCTGCAAGTAACTTCTGCAAATTCAAGCTTACACCAATTGATATAAAACACTGACAAATCACAACACGACTTCATGTAACCACCACCAAATGTCATCAAGCAAAAATAGTCTTTATTCAAATTTCATGGAAACAGGAATCACTGTACTTTGCAAGACAGGGAAAAATAAAATAAAAAAATTTAATATAAAACAAGGATATTGTCACAATACCAGAATATGGAACTATACTTCTTTTCCCTATGGATTACTGCAAGTACCTATATTTTCTTTTTCCTTTTGACTGTGCTATTCACAACTTTGTAAGTCCAAAAAATATGAAACAGAAGTAGTATGAAACCTAAGACTTAGCACTTCCACTAAATGGCATACATCAAAGGGCATCAATTCAAGGGCAAAGACTGTTGAAGCCATCATACCTACCTATCAGTCATCACTGCAATCTCATAAACCCACCAAGGTGCAGTGCTCATTCTCTGCAAGGCTCTTCCTGGAAAACAGGGCAATTTTGGTGCTCTAGGAAGAGTTATATTTAAAGAGAACATTTCTATAGGATAGAAAATGAGCTGAACAGCCTTGCATCAGAGAGCATTGCAGGGAAGGAGCACTACAGTTAATAATGACAGACATACCATCAGGGTTGTTAAAAATATACAGCATCGACATGTTTTCTACTTCAATCACTTGTGCTACAACTACTAAACATGTACAAAAGACTTTTCCAACCATTCCAAGTGTGGCTGCAGCAAGGTTAGGATCTGGAGCGAGACCTTGACCGCGATCGGGAGTGTGACCTAGAGGGAGACCTAGATCTAGACTTGGACCGGGACCTAGGCTTTGAAACAGATTTAGACCTGGAACGAGAATCTGACTTGACATTTGGTTTTGACTTGGAAATCGACCTAGACCTGGAGCGAGACACCCGACGTCCGACTGCATCCTCACCCTCACCTTTTGCCTCCTTTTTGTCAGAATCTGCTTTTAGATGCTCCTTTTCTTTGGAGACTGACCTGGACCGCTCGTGGCTGTCCTTCCTTTTCTTCTTGCTACTTGGTTTGCTGTCTCGCTTGCTGCGTCTCTTGCTTTTCTCACTCTTGCTGCGGCTCCTGCTTCTACTTCTGCTGTCATCCCTGCTTCTCTTCCTACTTTTCCTTTTATCCTTACTGTGGCTCCTGCTCCTACTCTCATCCCTGCTCTTGCTCCTGCTTCTAGCCTTGCTAATGCTCTTCTCCCTGTCTTTGCTTCTACTTTTCTCCTTGCTCCTACTCCTCATGCTCTCCCTCATCTCTCCCCTGTCCTTACTCCCACTCCTGCTCCTACTCTTTTCCTTGCTGTGGCTCCTGCTCTTTGCTTTCTCATCACTGTTATGGAGAGTGCCCTCAGGTTTATCTTTACTTTTGTTTCGGGATTTCTCTGCACTCCTGCTGCGGCTCCTACTTTTATCCTCTTTACTTGGAGTCCTGCTTTTCTCTTTTTGGCCTCTGCTACGGCTCTTGCTTCGACTACGGCTCTTGCTTCTGGAACGGGACACAGACCTGAAAGCACAAAGGCAACAGACAGCTCCACTTTAGTGCGGCTTGGATTTGACTAGCACTTAAATAACATGAATAATATGGTAGGGAAAAGAAAAAACAAACAGTGTTCCTACTGTAGATTTAGGATGATGCTTCTCATTTAAGTGGGTAGCCCCCATTTCTTCCAACACAAAGACATACCTGGATCTTGATCTACTCTTGGAGCGACTACTACTGGCACTGCGGCTCCTGCTCTTATGAGAATGTCTGCTTCGAGAGCGAGACCTGGAACAAAATCAACCAGCTTAACATTAGCACATGCTCACAGAGAACTTGTCATCCCCCAGTCCCCTGTGGGTAAAACCCCATAGTATTAAAGCACCTTTCAAGTAGCTGAATGGTGATAGTGTTACACAGTAAAGTTACAAACTTAGAGTACCCTTCTCCCCACTGCTCATCCCCTGCTGCCGTGTCTGGAAGCGAGCAGCGTTGCTAATCTGGAAGAAAATAGGCAACCTTATTTAAGATAAGGAAACGATAATCACTTTCCCAATCAAGTCAGGGGTTGAATACAGTGAGACACTAGGATAAAGCTTTGACTTCAGGCTTCGATTTCATAAGCAAGCTGTTCTGTGAACAGTAGAAGTTTGCCTGAGTTTTCTTGCAACAACAAGTTCTACTCCAGAATGGAAAGGGGAAATACTTGGTGGCGTGTGCTGAAGCAGTTCGCTTGATCACACAACGAAAGCAGCAAATCTCTAAGAAACAGGGAATGGGTGGGGGGTTCCAAGCTGAGAAAGTACTGTTAGTCCTGGTGCTTATAGCAGAACACAGTGTTCAGAGCTGAAGCGTTAAAAGCACCTTCTGTTTCATTCTGTATGCACAGCTCCACCTGCAAGACAGCAAGAACTACAGACTTCATGTAGTTGGGGAAGAACAGTAGCACGCCGTCAGGTGTTTAGCTAGCAGATACACACATTCATCAAGGAAGACACCTCTGAACAGAAGCCTCATTTCCCTTGGTTACTTGCAGGTAACTAATACATTCTCAAAAACTAGATTTATTGAGAACTCTGAACACTTCCAAGGTGCTTTTGAACCTGCTGCATATTCATGTAATTGCAGCTAGATTCAGCCTGAGCTATGTGATAAAGAGACATACCTCGAATGGCTCCGGCTTCTGGAGTAAGAGCGGCGCCGTCTCGATCCAGGTCTGTCTTCCACTAATCTAATCTTTCTGCCATTTACTTCTGTCCCGTCCAGCTTTTCAAGGGCTCTTTTCATGTCAGAATAGGATTTGAACTCAATCACACCTTCATTTTTCCTTCCTTTGTGTGCATCTGCATATGTCACTTCCCCTGCCTGACGCATATAATCCTAGAGGAAGAGGACAGAATAACCATTGCCTCGAATCCACAGTCAGGCTTCCAGGCTGACTCCGTTCATTTTTGCAACGATTCTCACTTAGCCTCTTCTATTCACACAGATGTCAGCAAGGGTTTTAGCACTGCAAATGCTGTTTGGTTAACGCCAAGGTTGCTGAACAAGCCAAATAACACACTACGATTTCACAGAGTTTGTGTGATTAGAACCAAGGTGGTGTTGATAGTTTTGAGCCAAACAATAATTTAAGGTCTCTCATCTCTAGTCTAGTATCAAATATGCTCTGGACTATGATAAGTTTCAAATTACAAAAGCGATTAAAGAAGTAAAATGCTTGCTCTCTAAATCATGTTTTCAAAGCTAACTTGGGAAAGGTGATAAACTTAAAGGTTGAATAAGAAGAGGCAAGAAGACTACAGGCAAGCAGACTTCCCTTCGTCCTCCACCTAGGTAACACATCTCATTCTACTGGAAGAAGCCGCCACACGAGTAAAAGCTCAATTCATTTTCCCACTTCATGCTTCCTGGCTTCTCTGTTTCAATTACTGAACACCTCTGTTTATCAAGGAGGGCCATTCTGCCCTGCTTCAAGCAAGCTGTCAGACAGGGCCATCTTTCAGCCGCTGTGGACTTTGGCTGCAATGGAAATGGGGCACAGAACTCTGGTTCAGTCTGTTTTCAACCCAGCTACTCCCATCTTAAATACACTGAAATGAAAGCTATTCAAAAAAAGCAATGCATCCAGTAGAGGATTAATCATGCCATGCTCTACTTACAATTTTTAATACCAGAAGCAAAGACAAGCTATTGATGGTGTGAAGCATTAACAACAAAAGACATTTGAAGAATCTCAGTACGTACCTGAACTAGTGTTACATATTCAATTACAGACCAGTTTCTACTACGTCAAAGTTTGTTTAGAACAAATTTTACACATCCTTAAAAGAGAACCATAAAAGAAAGCGTTCCTGTAAGAACAAGTGCTTTTAACCATTGCTGCTAAGTTTGACAAAGAAACACTGTTTTGCACCTACTATCAAAATTCTGCTCCCTGTCCTGCCCCCTCAATCCACGATGTAGTTAATCACAAGTCAACACTTCACCTCCAGGATACTCAGAGGTACTGTGGGCTTCACAGTGTTACCCAACACTTCCACTGCTGAGAATCACTTTCCACTCCTTTGGACTTAAGAAAATACTAGCTTCTGGCAGAGGTTTTGCATGATTGCTCATTCTGGAAGCATCCTTTCCCTGAAACTCTCTTTAAAACAGCTTTACATGGTGTGGACATTCTTAACAGAGACTGTGCAAGAACTATGCAATCATTTCCAAATAGCTCTAGCACCTTACAAGTTGATGAGTAAAATCCGAAGTGACAAGGGCAAACTCCTCCATCTCTAGTGAATCCTGCCACCGGCAGGATTAAAGTCTGTTTTGACAGGGCTTAAAGATAAGATAAAACACATCTGTACATGATGTTGGTTTGTGTTAAGGAAAAAAGTTATTCTCCCACTGTCCAGTGACACGAAGTCTGCAGGTGCAATTCCCAATGTCGCATTAATGATTTCATATATGCAAATATACTTCTGTATTGACTTAATGTGTGTATTACTTCCAAAATCTACTTGTATACATATGAGCACACAGACTTATTAACAAGTTGGAGTCAAGAACACAGGTGTATACCATTTTTCCTTGTTGAAACGGAAGCTAACTTTTTTACCCTTTGTGCTCTTTAATAGAGAGAGGGTAAAGAAAGGAGCCCCATACCTTAAGGTCTTGCCAACTGCAGCGGCTTGACAAATTTTCCACAATCAATCTGTATTCTGTACGGGTAGGAGGACCGTACTTATCTCTTCCGCTTCTTCTATAACCATATCCACCTTTAGGAGGTGACAAGCAGACAGCAGTACTTCAACTAGGGAAATGGAGCGCTCACTCTACATCCCGGACGAAAACTGTTCTGCCCCGTATGTTCGCAAAGACATTAAAAATTCACCCACCCACTAGTCTGAATTCGATCCCCCTTGTATAAAATGTTACAAAGATCCAAAGCATTAAACAACTTTTACTACAAGCACATAATTAAAACAATGCACATAATTATAATTATGTTACAATTAACATGCAATTAAATTTAAAGTTATTTTTAAAACAGTTTGAAAGAAGAAACCGAATTAAGCCAGTTTACTAATGTTACTTACATTGCTTAAAGGCTTTCTGAATATCTGACATGAATAAAGCTTTTCAGGCACCTATTTCAGATTAATCTCATCTGTCTCTAACCCTTGGGATCCTCACCACCCAGGTCTAATGGGAAAAGGTTGCGGTCGTCACATGGCTTCCTTTTTTGGTCAGCCAAGGGCCACAAAGGTCAAAGAGCCACTCATGGAAAGGTAACCCAAGGTCAGCAAATGGAACGGGCAGTCATCTTAGCCTCAAAGGACTCTTTTAATTAAAACATTGAGGTCTTTGTTAAATCTATGTTAAACATCACATTGCAAATAAACCATTCAAATAGTTAAATGAAATGATAATAATAAAAATGGTACAAGAAACTGTGTTTATTAATTTATCAATTAAAATACTTTAATACAACAAACAAGTTAATAAATATTCAGATCAACAGTTACATTTACATTTACAGAACACTATTCACAACTTCATATCATTTTCTTTTAAAATTACTTTTTAAAAAATGAGCAAAAAATGTTTTATTTAAAATAAGTCACAGATACAAATGCATGTTAGTGCTTACTGCGTCCAGAACCGTAACTGCTGTCACGACGTGGGCCTCTGGCATGCTCAACGATCACTCTCTCCCCACAAAGATCTTTACCATTTAGCTCATAAACAGCATCATCTGCATCTCGCAGATCATCAAACTCAACAAAGCCATACCTAGAGAGAGGGAGAGAAAAAGAATCACTAGGAAGGAACTGAACTCGAGGTATCTGTGCTCAAAACCAATTTGCATCCCACAGCAGGTTTCTGCAGGGCCCGACGAACACGCCTCTCTGCATGCTCTTCTTTAGATGAACAGTGGTTGCAACCTCCTGAAGGTTACCTAAGGGTTCAAGGCCATGAACACTACACCCACAAACCCACTAAATATGGCACTATGCTGCACCGTATTCAATAAATAATACAATAAATTTGCTCAACAGCAGTGAGGCTGAAATGGCATTTGACAGCTATTGCAGTATATAGGTTCCATGGATTAGGATTTATCCTGATTTTTGAGAAGTCCTGGGTTCATTCCTAGTTCTATTACGAAGCTACCTTAATTCCTATACTTCAAAGGGAAATATTCATTCATCTCTGCAAACACAAGTGGTCTGTACACCCTGCATGAAAGGTCCAACAAGAAAGAAAATACGAAGGCAGGTTAGGAAAAGGGATTTTGTTTTAATCAGACTCATTTTACTATTGACTGTGGACAGTACTGATGGTTTGGGTAAGAAAGGCAACGTGCTCATGCAACAGGACAGATCTTCCACCTGCTGAGATACTTGCAGCTTCCCATGTACTGCTGAGAAAGTGTTTCATGCCCACTGTATTTCCAATATCCTAGCATTTAAGAGAGCATGGCGAGTCCAAAACTTGTTAAGAGACTTAAAAAAAACACAGCAGCAGTAACCAGGAACAAATTTCCTGGGCAAATGAAGAGTCCACCTGCAGCCAAGAGGCCTTGCAAGGGCAGCACAGGGTGCAGGTCCAGAGATGAGCAAAGTTCTGTGTTTGAAAACACCTGCTGCATTAGGCTTGCTCAAGACTTGGAAGTCACACACAGATCAAGCACAAGAGGAAAGATACAAATTGAAAAAAATAGATTATGTTAATTTCAACATTCAAATGAACCTTGTGTCATCAGTTCCCTATTACCAAAAATGAACACAATACAGAGACAAAAGCTCACAGACCACTGCTTGCCCGAAAAGTTAAAGCATTTTCAGTTTAAGCTTCAGAGGTGCCACAGGCATCAGTGCCAACATCAGGCTGCTGCAAGTGCCTAATCCCTGTTGGCTAGAGATCCCAAAAGACTGAATGTAGGGTTTTAAAATAATTTCTCACAGCTGGTGCTCAGGAACAAGCTGGTGACTTGCTTACAGTTGCAGAGCAAATTCACAGCACTGAAGCAAAACTCAAGCCTGCCAATTTCTAACCTGACAAGAGTTAAACACCTATTTAAAAAACAGCATTGTGTAAATACCCATTATCCCAACAGGTCAGGGGAAGAGGACAAAAAGCATCAGAGTGCTGTTTATCATAGTTCAGAGCCTACCTGTGTTTGAAATGACTTCTCCTTCCATTACCTGCCAAGACCAGATCCGGACTCCAGAGTCCCCCAGGCAATAGCCAAGGATGCTGCAGCCCCGTGCACAACTGGGAGCCTCTTTTCACCTGCAACCTCTCTGGCTGCTGTAAGCAAACACATAATCCTGAACTCGGGTCTTAGCAAGTCTCAGGGGGAAATTTTTCTGAGTGCTAGTGTATTAAATAATCCAGAAGAACAAAGCCCTGATATAAAAATGCTGGCCTCCTCTTTTAGGTAACTTCATTTTCAAGCTTTCTCACTACCTCTCCCAACCACAGTGCTACCAGCAGCTACAGCTTTGCTGTGTAATGACACCTGTATTAACAAAATACTTAAGAATGACTCCAAACACCACAAATAAGATGGCTGCTTTCCCATGCAATTGCTGTAGTTTCATGGAAGAAACAAGTGTGATTGATTTATAACAACTGAAACAATCACAGTCATAAAACCATTCAAATTGCAACTTTCTTCCCCTCAATTCCAAAAATAAAGCAAGCGAGCATAAACGTTTAAACAAGATCTCACCCTAAAAGCAATTACTTACAAGGTGAAGTGGCTGGTACGCACCAGCACTTTCAAGACAATAAATGCACAGACATTTGAAGCTAGAATAATGGAGGAATATCTGAATTCAATCAGAGCACAGTATTGAACTTGTTCTTCCCAGAAGTGCACCCAGAAGTTGCTTGGGGGGCACTCGGTCACCCATATCACACGCCAGATAAAAACCAGCACCTCCAGCAGCGCCTCGCTACGCAGCACCAGTGGGCTGACACCAGTTCCTCCACTTGGCCTCCCATGGGCATTTGCTCCCAAGATGGTCCTACATCGACAGGACTTTGTCTGGCCAAACCGTGATGGAAAGCGTTAACACTTTTTCTTCTCTTCACTCATTCCAAAAGGGAATGCTTATCATTTACCCTATGCTGTTCGTCTTTTTCATCTGGGAATATGTAAAATGCAAGTAGCCCTAGAATAAAATGTTACTCTGATAGAAAAGGAAAAAACAAAAGTTACAAGAAGAAACTTCTAATTTCTTTTTTAAGACAAACAAGCGAGCTCATACAAACCTTGAGATTACTTACACTTAAAGAATACTAAAAATCATACCCCACATCACTCATAAATGTAAGTAATACTGATCCACCTGTTAAATGTGTAATATTGCACCATACGATCTAAAAATATGAATCAAAAACCTCCAGAAGCACAGTTTTACACCACAGAAAGCCACAATTGCTGACACAGCCTTAACTACAGCAATCTGAACCTGCTGTTATATGACAACGGTGCAAGTAAATCTTCTTTTAAATGCCTACTATTACTACTTCATATGTGGCATAAAACTACTTACTAAAAATGTCAATGCAATTTACTTCAGCTAATGTTCATTTTCTGTTCACCTATCAAAAAAGGAAAAAACTACATGAGTATGTCCTTATCCCAAGCAATTCCAATAGATTGAACCGCCTAAAAGGTGGGAGTTTTGTTTTTTTAAATCCAAAGTGAAAGGAAAAATGTGGTTTTCTAAAATTGCTTAATACCTGAAATAAAAGGCAGACCCTCATCTTTCTCTTCCTTTCAGCTGCTCCCCCACCTGCATCACTTTGAAAGCCCGCTGGATCCTCCCAGCTGGCTCTGCGCCCGCTCTCCATGCCAGTCCACTGGGACCAGCACAAAGCCCACCTCTATGACATTACCCATTACCCACGTGCCAATTTTTCCCCACTACTCATCAACAGCTGGTGCTGGAGCCCAAAAGCACGAGTCCCATGAGCTGAGAAGATCCTCAAAGCTGCTGTCCCTGCCTTTTGCCAGCACAGGCTAGAAATCCGTGAAGTTCAGATGGGTTGCAATCCGCCTGAGCTTGTCCTGCAGCTGCAGGGTCGATTCAGCAGCTGCTTTGCAGGTTCCCAACAAAGAGAGACCTGCTCAACTCTTGCCCCACTCCTCTCTCAACAAATCAAGTTGACCACCTGGCAGCTTTCCGAATTTTATATTACACAATTGCTTCATATGGACAGATACTCTCAAAATGAGCTCACTGCACCTCCACCGTTCCTCCTGCGTCTCTGGATGAGCGAGGTCAGGGCAAACAGGCATCAACACAGGCAGCCGCAGAGAAGGAAATGCATGGAAAACTGATTCCTGGCTTCAGCTTCATTTGGAATAAAGAATGCAATACGTCCAGCCCTAAAAAACACTCCTGAAAGGTAACTTGTAGGCAGTTAACAAACCACTCAGGCTGCTTGCTCGAGCGGTACGCTCACCCACACCGTAGCCAGGAAGGGGAACGGCAGAGACGCAGGCAGCACTCTGCGTGCCAGTTCTCCTGCTCAGACCAGGCTACAGCCAGGAGCAGGGCATTACCAAGTAAAAGCATCTTCAGGCCGCTTGAAACAAAACACTCATTTAAATGAGTCACTGAAGTTACAACCTCAAAACATACTTGATTTTCAATACTTAAACTACTTAAATGTAAGAAGTGGTAGTGATTCTTCCAAGTTTCTGCACTAATGACAAACACCGCTGAGAATCTCTGGTCTTCTAGCATAGCTGAACACCTTAAAGCAAAAAGAAATTAATATCTCACCTTATTCACCCTAATATTAGCAAAGGAAAAAAAAATACACAAATCCACTGGAGTTAAAATACAATTCATTAGGAGGTCACCTTACCGTCATCTAGCTGTACTGGGTATTGTTATGTTGTCACACCAATTTGATTTTTTTTTTTTTAATACCAATTGCTCTAATTGAAGTTAATGGGCATTAAATATTTTGGTGGGGATGGTGCAGGGAAATCAAATCACTTCTCTTTGGGCAACAAATACAGACTTTGAACCTAGACAGATGGAAAAAAATCAAGTTTGAAGCTTTTAGTTTTAATCTGTGTTCCTCAATGTGTTGGAAAAGTTACATCCCTCTGTCTTACAGATATTTTATGAGGGTGAAGCCATGAATTCTCGAAAGCTGGTCAGGGTGATGCAGGGCAGGTGAGTACACAGGCAGAACTACTTTCTGACCTAGCGAGATTGCAGATTGGTTTCCCCATCAATGAAAGCTTGCAGCTAGAGTTATTACAGCTAGTTTTTAGAAGACAAAAAAGCAGGCTGAAAAGTCCAATTTTCTGATCACTTAGTACATACACTACTGCCACACACAGCTCCGGTTGTCAATGCAGTTCTAAGTAGGAAATAAAAAATATGAAAACTATGAGCATACAACTGGAAATTGCAACTTGGAATGGAGAATCCTACAGAAACTGGATTTTTATTTTCCCCATCCTTCTCTCAGGTAAACATTGCTTTAAGCCTTTGAATTGCAAGCTTAAATTACAATTAGCAGCAAGCAGGACCCAGCTAAGCTTTTAGGACTTCGCTGTATCACATTGCAGTTTCATCCTCTTGCTTGAGCCTTTCAGCTCAACTGCTAAAATACTGAATGGCTAATCTCCTGCTGGCTGAGCATCGAAGATAGCCCACAAATTTCCAGAAGAAACTGAAAGAATCTCTCAAGTCAAATGCTGTGTGGTAATTTTTAATCATTTGCTAAGCACTACTAAAAATAAGTTGTGGAGAAAGGATCAGAGGGTGAACAAAGCAAACTGCAGAGTACCCCAGCAAAAGTGCAGCATGAGGCTACCCCAAGTAGAGAGACACAAAATCTGATAGCTCAGGTAAATTTTTTGTCACACTGGAATTTAACAACAAACCAACAGCAGCCTGTTGAAAGAAGTTCAGAATATAAAACTAAAAAAGGAGTTAAATTGTTGAGTTAATCCTAGAAATACAGACAGAGCTCTATCTAACCCACAGCAAGTCATCTGCTACAGAAGCAAACGGCAAGGTGAATGACACCTCAATTACATTGAGCTTCCTGTATTCCTTCCATTACCTGCAACTTTTGAACTCTGTCTCCCCCAAGTGAAGTTACAAAAATTACTTTAGCTCTGTAATAAAAGCGTATCACATACAGACCACCTGAATTTTAGATACAGGCAGGCTGTGCCCTCCTCCCCTCTATACCCAGTACCATTCACACTTATGATGCCACAAGTTTGGGCTGCTCAAGCACACCAGTAAGTTGAGTCCTGCGCCCACACCACCTCCCTGCAGAGGATTTCTAAATGCCAAGCCGGGATCATAGGGCTGGTCCTTGGTAGATACTTTTCAATAAAAGCAAGGAAACAAGTCCATTAGCCACGTCAGCCACATAACTTGGCAGTTCTATGTCTGCTAAGAAAAAAGTTGAGTTTGTTTTTTCCAACATCTGTCTATGAAACAGAAATATTTGATTTGGAGGCTTTAAATAGCAACAGGAAAACTCCCCCACCCCCCACCCCCAAACACTTTCAAGGCTATGCAGTGGAACTGGAAAACAGAGCGCTCAGGTGTTTCAGTTACGGGCAATCTTCAATACTGCCTGAAGCTGTGGTGGTTAAAACACTGACACGTGCACACTTGTTTGTTTTAATAATGGATTTTATTAATCTTATAAACCTGTTATATGTCCACCTACCAGTACAACTAGCATTAAAACTTAATGAGTTTTTTTTTTTTTTTTTTACACTCAAGGACTGACATTTACAAGAAATTCCTCTTCTCCACTTCTAAAGTGAAATTAATAATTAGCTCCCCTGGCTACTACTAATAAAATCCATATTCCACTTGGCCTTCCTAAGCAAGACTTCAAGTTGGGTTTCTTGTAAAAAGTAAAGACGCCAACACTCGTGAGGCTTTAAGTGTTGGGGAAAAAGAAGACACCAAAAATAGCAATTTATTTTCTCTTGAAAAATCCACACTTGAATGTCTTGGGCAAGTCCTGGTGGAGCAGGATCCAAACCCTCTAGGTGCAGGAAGGGGTCAGTTGCTGGAACAGCACACAGGTGAGAACACACACGGTACGTCAGGGCTTCCGTGGGGCAGGACACCCCCACTGGCTGATGCCGCCTCGAACCTCCCACCCTGGGGGCTCTGAGAACAGACCTCTGCTGCTGCAAAGGAGGGTCTCTGCCCTCCACAAAGGGCTGGGTTTTTGGGGGGTGGGGGGGTTTGTCCTGGGGTATGGCCTGGCTCACCCTTGGGTGCTCATCCTGGTGCATGGAGAGGCCTGGGGGCGCAGGGGAACCCCTCAGGGGACACCCCGTCCCCACAGAGGGGGGCAGGACACAGGTGACTTGCCCCCCCAGCCCCCCAATAACTGAAGCAGGGACCCAGTTGTCCTGCCCCCCCCCCTTGCCACAGAGGCCCAGGGGTCCTGTCCCCCCCATTGCCACAGAAACCCAGGCGTCCTGCCCCCCCCCCCCCCCACCATAGAGGCCCAGGCGTCCTGCCCCCCCGTTGCCATGGGAACCCAGGCGTCCTGCCCGCCCGCCCCCCCCCCATTTCCACAGAGCCCCAGGCGTCCTCCCCACACCTCCCCCAAGGGGCTCAGGTGCCCGGCGGGGACCCAGGCGTCCTGCCCGCCCTCCCCTCCTCCTCCTCCTCTTCCCCCCGGGGGAACCCAGGCGTCCTACCCGCCCCTCACACGGCCGCCGCCCGGGGCCGGGCCGGGCCGCGCTCCGCCGGCGGGCGGCAGGAGGGGCCGGGCCGGGCCGCGCTCACCCGTTCTTGAGATCCACCTCCAGGATCTTGCCGTAGCCCTTGAAGAACCGCTCCACGTCCCGTTCCCGCGCCTGGTAGCTGAGGCGGCCGATGTAGACCCGCGGCATCGCGCCCGGCGGGGCCGGGGGAGGGGGGGGGGGATGGGGGAGGAGGGGAGGGGGGGGAGGGCGGCCCGCGGGGGCGGGGCTGCACCGGCGGCGGAGCGCGCGCGCCGGGGGCGGGGCGGGGCGAGGCGGCGGCGCGACGTCACGGCGCCGCACGGGGAAGGGAGGGGGAAGCGAGGAGGAGGGGAGGAATACGTCACGGAAGGCCACGCCTCTCTCCCCGCCTCCCGGCCTGGCCGAGCCGCTCTTAAAGGGGCCACGCCGCTGCGTGGAGTCGACTGTGAGACAGCGGCGCTGTGGGCCCCACCGTCCCCATCTACAGGGCAGCGACAGGGGTCCCCCTTCCCCCTATGGAGAGGGCGTATCGGTCCCCCCTTTTCTCATATGCAGGGCACTAATGGGGGTCCCCCATCTGTCAGGGGGCTTGTGGGGTCCCCACTTCCCTGATATGCAGGGCACGGGTGGGGTCCTCCTTCCCCAGGGGTCTGGGGGCTCCTGGGGTCCCCCCTCCCCATATCCGCGGTGTTGTTGGGGTGTGCCGTCCCGTGGGTCGGGGGTCTTGTGGGGGTCCCCCTTCCCCATGTACACGGCAATGACGGGGGTTCCCCTTCCCATGGGTCCGGGGGGGGTTGTGGGGTTCCCCCCCCCAGCTGCCAGGCACAGGTGGGGGTCCCCCATCTGCCAGGGCGCTTATGGGGTCCTCTATATGGCAGGGGCTTGTGGGGTGCCCCCTCCCCAACGTGCCGGATACTGATGGGCTCCTCCTTCCTCAAATGCAGGCAGGGATGGGGGTTGCCCCTCCCCACACCCCGGGGTGCTCAGGGGTCCCCCCATGGCATCCCCCCTCCCTGGGGACACCCCCCATCCCTGGCCACACTCGGCCATTCCTCATTCCCACCGAGGAGCAACAACATCCCTCTTGCAGATCCCTAAATGCCATTTTTGGGGACTTATTTTTATCGTTTCGGTCGACACATCAGATGCCTAAATCGCACCAAACCCCAGCAGAGGCTCTCAGGAACATTTCAGCTTTAGCAGCCACCACCCCCCTAAAAAAATCTCCACCATCACCCTCTAAAAAATTAATACTGCGTCTTTGCAATGCCAGCAGCTGGATTCCCTAAAAAAAACCCCACCATCACCCCCTAAAAAATTAATACTGCGTATCTGCAAAGCCAGCAGCTGGATTTCCAACCACGATCCTGCTCATTTGACAAGTAGAGTTAAATTTAATTATTTATTCCTTCGTGCCCTGGTGTAGGAGTAAGTGCTTGGGAACATTTTGTGAAAATAAGAGAGTTCTCTAAAGCTTGTTAGGTTTTATTGCCGAATCAAATAAACAAGGGGGATAAAAGCTTTGCATTAATTTTTCTGGTTTATGTCACGCTTAATAGTGGTCTTAACGATCTCAGAGTCCCTTTTTTGTTTTTTTACGCACTTTATTTGTCGATCAGGAAAGCGCTGGGGCACGCAATGCTGCTCTGCCTCCAACACTGGCGGCTTTGCTGCGGGAGTAAGAAAAATGCAAAATATTGAGGGGTTTAATAGTGGTGAGAGAGCAGAGGGGAGATGCTGGCAAGGAGTTTATCACAGGTTACATCTAGTAGGCTTCTTGGTTTGCTCTTGTCTAAGGGAGGTCTGAGTGCTAGGGGTTATGGGGGGATAAACCAGCTTCAACATGTCCAGGCAAATTTAGCTGCTAACACAGGCTGTGAGTTTTAATTTCAAAGTGGTTTGATCTTCCAGAAGCACACGCAGTTGTAGAGGAGCCCCCTCCAACCTCAAGCAAAGTCCCTGCCCCACCACCCTTCTTCTCATCCCCCTGGACCCAGAAAATGCATAGGTATGATACTTAACTCCCCCTTTTCATACCCAAAAGCTATGTTTTTGGAATGAGAGTCCCTCCTGCAGCAGTGATTTTACATATCGGTGTTTTCCATTGCACGTCACCCTCCAGGGAGGTAAATATGCCGCCTGTGGCTCTTCCTTCCCATCAGCAAAAGGCAGCAGTGGAGCGGTGCGGCTGTTTACCAGTCTCCACCAGCGATACTCATGAAAAAATACTGCATTGACTCCGAAATTGTGGGATGCTCAGCTGGAGGATGGCATTACCCAATGCACGTTGTGATGCTGCACCACGGCTGTGCACAAAATAACTGAAATACTTGTTCTGAGCTGGTGCACCAGTTTATTTCAATTGCAGAGTATATTTAGGTGGCATTTCACTTCTAGTTCATCCTACGGAGCAGCACGGGGAGCCTGCTGAAAGCTGAGAGCATCACCTGGGTACACAGACAGCCACGACAGAAGCAGCACTACTGAAATCACAGAGCGGGGTTTATTCCAGAGAAGAAGGGACAGGCATTTCTGCACAGCGGGAAGTGCCCAAGGGAAAAACTTCAGGTCTGGGGCACTTTGATGCCCAATGCTGCAGCCTTCTCCATCCCTCCCTGGGCACCATCTCCCAGAGGCAATGGGACGCAGCACTGCCCTAGCAGGACACACCAAATGCAAATACAGTTGGATTCACCTCTTGGCTCAAAACAGCTCTCTCCATGAACAGAAAACAGGGCTTTCTAGCAATTTCTTCTGTCTTCCACTTCCTGTTGCCACAAGACGGGTGCCATGCTGTGATGTCACTGTGATGCAACACAAGTGTCACCGTGACGCTGGAGAACTTCCCAGGCAGCTTGCGCCAGGGCCCTTCATCCTGCTGACCGGCAGGACAGAGCCTGGCTGGTCGGGGAAAGGGTCACGCTGGAAGTTGTGGCCAAGCTGTGAAAAAAAAAAAAGCTAAAATGGAGCCACCTTCACCAGAGACATCCTGTGCTTCTGAGCCAGAGAAGCCAGACTGGTGGGTGGCTTCAGCTTCTCCTGACCACCCAGGAGGTGGTACGGGAACATCCTGGGATGATGCCACTGGACCTCTTGGAGAAGAAAACACTTTTCAAGCTTTGCCTGATGAACCCTGGACCTCCATCATGTGGGTTTTTTTCTCAGAGGAGAGCTCTGCCAACACCAACCGGTCTTCAGCCTGCTCCTTCCTCAAGAAGCTCTGGAAGATCGTCAGCAGCCATCACTTCCAGTCAATCTGGTGGGGTGATGATGGAAACTGCATCGTGATTGCAGAAAAACTCTTCAGAAGGGAAGTGCTGGGGAGGAGGGGACCCCTGAAGATCTTTAAAACCAAGTCCATGAGAGGCTTCATTTTCCAACTTAACCTCCATGGATTCTGCAAAATGGAAGGGGATTCTCTCATATCTGCCTCCATCGAGGAGCTGCGAGCAGTAGCAGCTGCAGGTTCTGCTCTAGGCAAGGTATGTTGGTTCCTCCGCACATGAAAGAACCCTCAGGACATTCTTGGGGAGAGGTTCACATTCAGATAAAATAAGCCTTTACAAGGTAGGAGATGGGGATGGGAGCAAATGGCCTGACTGTGTCTCGCAGGTCATTTTCAGGAATTCTCAATGCAGGATTTCAGAGGAGCAGAAATGCTGACAAAATAAGATTTTGGTTATTTCTGCTTACTTCGAATCTGTGAAACGGAAAGATCAGCCCATCATATTGTGCTTTCTTTGTGTTTGTGCCGTATCTGGCTGCACCAAAAATTTAAATCTTTTTGTGGCACCTGCTGAATGCTGACAAGATACCCAGCAGTATCAAATTATTCCCCACATGTCCATTCCACTCTGGGGTGCCTGAAAACTAGTGGTACTTGCATTTCTCCAATCAGTTTTTAGACTTTTGAAAACCCTACATTTCTCTGCTCCCAAATGCCAAAACCACAAGGGTGGTTATTACTTAACAGAACCCTATCCTAACATTTTATTCAGCTGAAACTTGAGGTTCAAAATGCCCCAGAGGGTCCTTTTTAATACCCACGTTTGTTTTTGCTGATGCAGATGCTTAGTTATCAGATCTCCGTCTTCCTCCTCCTTGCAATGATGGCAACTAACTCCTCTCCTTTGCGTTTTGTAGCTGCTCTTCTACTACAACCCCTTTTTTAAGAGAGATTGCCCTAACCTCCTCTGGATGTGCACGCAAAGTGCTGGTGAAAGAAAGAGAGCCCCCGCCGCATCCCCACTGGGCCCCAACTTGAAGGATGACCACCCGAGAAGAAGACGACCTTCTGCTCAGCCAGCGGTAGGAGCTGCGGAGGAGGACAATGACACCCAGACATCTGCAACCACCAGCTCCACACCGACCGAGCCATGGGCTGACACAACCGCCCAGACGGGCAGTGCCGGTCCCTCCCCACCAAAACGGCACTGCAGCCACAGCTCCGCTGGCATCCAGGAGGCGGTTCCTGCTCCATCCATGGCTTCACCACACTGTGTCACACCTCCTGCCCCAAACAGTCCCTTCACCCTAGCCATGGGACTCCCCACATTTCCATCTGGGCAGCCAAAATTAGTTGTTATGCAGGTCCCCGGGGCTGGCATGCCTCCATTCTGCACTCCATGGTTTGCAATGACCACACTGGCAGCACCATCTGCCATTCCTGTGCCAGGGCCACCGGACGGCCAAGCTCCAACCCACCGCCACTGCCCGACCTGCACCTGCGGACCAAACACCGCAGCTGCCGGCGACGGGGTTGGACCTCAGCAGGGGCTGGACTAGAAAGAGCAGAGACCTTCAGTAGCAAGTAAGCGTCATAGAGGTAGAAATCCATTAGTATAGGAATAAGTAACAGCAAATTGTTTGCTGTTCTCAATAATAAATCTTTTCAAGTTGCCTTGTCCTGCCTCTGCAGTCTCACAGTCACTGTCTCGACACCCGGGGCGGGGGGTTGCCTTCAGGGACGTGAAGGGTTTGGCTCCAGCCCGCAAAAGCCAAAGGCCCCAGGCACTAGCCCTGCACTCAGCAAAAGCCAGCAAAAGGCCAGCCTGGGGCTGCTCCAGGAGCTGCACCAGCACCCAGGGCCACTCGAACCAAACCAATCCCTCCTAGCTCTTGGGGAGTCCATGCCCTTTCCTCCCCCAGCTCAGACCAGGGGCCAGGGGCGGTGGGGCTGCAGGGAGCAGGCTTGGGCTTCTCCTGCCCATCCTACATCCCATCTGGGGACAACTACAGCATTGCAGCTGGCAAAGCGATAAAGCAGTCCCACAGGAGTGAATTGGGTTTGTGTGGCAAGGTTTTGGTAGTGGGGGGGGCTACAGGAGTGGCTTCTGTGAGAAGTTGCTAGAAGCTTCCCCTGTGTCCCATGGAGCCCATGCCAGCCGGCTCCAAGTCAGACCTGCCGCTGGCCAAGGCCGAGCCCATCAGCAACGGTGGCAGTGCCTCTGTGATAATAGATTTAAGAAGGGAAAAAAAGTTGCAGCAGCACAGAGAGTGCAGCCAGAGAGAGGAGTGAGAACATGTAAGAGAAACAACCCTGCAGACCCCCAGGTCAGTGCAGAAGGAGGGGGAGAAGGTGCTCCAGGCGCCGGAGCAGAGATTCCCCTGCAGCCCGTGGGGAAGACCATGGTGAGGCAGGCTGTCCCCCTGCAGCCCAGGGAGGTCCATGGTGGAGCAGATCTCCACCTGCAGCCTGGGGAGGACCCCATGCCGGAGCAGGTGGGTGCCCGAAGGAGGCTGTGACCCCACGGGAAGCCCGCACTTGGAGCAGGCTCCCGGCAGGACCTGTGGCCCTGTGGAGAGAGGAGCCCACGCTGGAGCAGGTTTTCTGGCAGGACTTGTGACCCTGCAGGGGACCCACGCTGGAGCAGTCTGTGCCTGAAGGACTGCAGCCCGGGGAAGGGACCCATACTGGAGCAGTTCGTGAAGAACTGCAGCCTGTGGGAAGGACCCACATTGGAGAAGTTTGTGGAGGACTGTGTCCTGTGGGAGGGACCCCACACTGGAGTAGGGGAAGAGTGTGACGAGTCCTGCCCCTGAGGAGGATGAAGTGGCAGAGACAATGTGTGATGAACTGATTGTAACCCCCATTCCCCATCCCCCTGCACTGCTGGAGGGGAGAGGAGGTAGAGAATCCGGGAGTGAAGCTGTGCCTGGGAAGAAGGGAGGGGAGGGGGGAAGGTGTTTTAAGATTTGTTTTTATTTCTCATTACCCTGCTCTGGTTGATTGGCCATGAATTAAGTTAATTTTCCCTAAGTTGAGTCTGTTTTGCCTGTGACGGTAATTGCTTGAGTGATCTCTCCCTGTCTTTATTTCGATCCATGAGCCCTTTGTTATAATTTCTCTCCTCTGTCCAGCTGGGGGGGGGGGGAGTGATAGAGCAGCTTGGGTGGGCACCTGGCATCCATCCAGGGTCAACCCACCACAAGGAGTCACAACTTAGACTTACTGGAGCAAGAACCTCTCCCTTCAGCATTTACTAAGGCTTCCTTCAGAGAAGAGGCTTTAACCAAAGCATTTAAACAAGATGCTATATCATGATCCCCTTCCTTTCCACAGAAGAGGGAATTTTGGTTTTTGGTGAGAGCAGACCTGTAGCACTGGCTGTGGAAGATGCTCCACACTGCACAGCCATTTATGCAAAAAAAAAAAAAAAATCACAGTGCTCATGAGAAATTAGATCACGAGTTCATAGGTTCACAGTAAACAGGCCGCACTGCACAGCGCAGTCCAATCATGGAAAGATTCCCTAAATTAGGTCCCAAGGTAACAGAGCTGAGTATGTGATTCCACCTCCCAAGTTAAGCATCTGTATGCCAGACGAAGAGGACAACAGCCAATTCAGCTGGCACTGGGAAAAGCAGCAGACAAATGTATTTCATCTCATGACCTGTCCCGATGACTTTAAAATCAGTATTGCTGAATCGGTGGCTTGGGTTACAGAAATCAGAGATCTTCAATAGCATCTGAGAGCTTTCCAGGTCTGCACAAAGTCACTGAGAAGCAGATCAAAGTAGGAACAGTAGCTCGAGCAAGGTTCACAGACGGAAACATACCCAATGAAGTCATGACTGTTAAAAATGCTAATCCAGAGAGGGGGATGTCACTTGTACCAAACCAGGTGTTGAAGACTTCTGGGCTTGTAACACAGTCTTCAGCAGAGACACCCAGATCATTCCTCACTTTGGTTTTCGAAGCCAGCGGTCTCCAAAGTGCTGGCTCCAAAGTGCAAGACAATCCATCACGATGCTAGAAGGAAATATTTATTTTCATTTTATTTATATATTGTCATTCAGAGATGGTATATTCTCAACAGCAAATGACTTCTTTACAATACATTGGAATGAGACGGGGAGCAACCATGAAAATCTCTCCTACCACATGGAGATTTGCTGCTTATCTCATGGCAAAGGGCTTAAAAGACCTGTCGAACTCAAAGGAGTTTTATTTGACAAAGACAAGCATTGCAAACTTGCTGATGACCAGCTGCTGTCAGTAGTATGCTACCTAGCAGGTATTGTCCAAAAAATAAACACACTTAAGTTGCCCCTTCAAGGTGAATGGGCCATTTCAACGACGAGGGAGGAAGTAACTGCTTTTTGAAAGAAATGCATGCTACGGAGAGAGCATTTGCTAAAAACCCCAAAATGCAACACCTTCCAGTCAGTTTGCGAGCACAACTGGCTGACACCAGGGAAGATGGACATTTAAGAGCCAAGAAAACCCTTTGCCTAAGCAGTGGGTGGATTGAAAAACAAGTATTGTGGTTTAATAAACGCAGCCAATGGTGCACTTCTTCCATTTGCATCTACACATCCGTGTCAGGAATTTTTTTTCAGCAGTGAGAGTCATTAAAACCAAGTATCAGAATAAACTGGACTTAGAACCACCCCTTCAGATGACTGTATCACAATGCGCTAAACCAAGATTTTCAAAACTAATGAGGCGTAGGCAATCACAGAACCCTCACTATAAAATATTGTTATTATTAATAGTATTTTTTTAGCAAGAGAAAAAGGGGGGGGGTTGTACCATTAATACAGTAAAATTAAAAAAATGTTTTCAAATATTGTTCATCTTTATCGCCTACTTTTTAAATTTCTACTGTTTGTGTATGTCTTACAGGGTTCCTAATTAGTACAGGAGAACATACGTATGATTTATAAATAAATAAGTACACATATTTGGGGAGGGGGTATGCTCAAAAGTTGTTTACTGATAGGAGCGTGCCATCAAAAAAACCTCTTAAATAGCAGACAGCAATGGTAAGATGGACCTTCCCTTCCCCCGCAAGACCCTCAGCCACAGTCCAGCTATTGCACTGATTGTCACAGAATCATTGAATCATTTAGGTTGGAAAAGACCTTTAAGATCATCGAGGCCAACTGTAAGCCTAACGCTGCCAAGTCCACCACTAAACCATGTCCCTAAGTGCCACATCCACACATCTTTTAAATACCTCCAGGGATGGTGACTCAACTGCTTCCCTGGGCGGCCTGTTCCAATGCTTGACAACCCTTTCGGTGAAGAAATTTTTCCTAATATCCAATGTAAACCGCCCCTGGCGCAACTTGAGGCCATTTCCTCTCGTCCTATCGCTTGTTACTTGGGAAAAGAGACCGACCCCCACCTCACTACACCCTCCTTTCAGGTAGTTGTAGAGAGCGATCAGGTCTCCCCTCAGCCTCCTTTTGTCCAGGCTGAACAACCCCAGTTCCCTCAGCCGCTCCTGACAGGACTTGTTCTCTAGACCCTGCACCAGCTTCATTGCTCTTCTTTGGACACGCACCAGCACCTCCATGTCTTTCCTGCAGTGAGGGGCCCAAAACTGAACACGGGACTCGAGGTGCGGCCTCACCAGTGCCCAGTACAGGGGGACGATCACCTCCCTGCTCCTGCTGGCCACACTATTTCTGACACAGGCCAGGATGCCGTTGGCCTTCTTGGCCACCTGGGCACACTGCTGGCTCATATTCAGCCGGCTGTTGACCAGCACCCCCAGGTCCTTTTCTGCCAGGCAGCTTTCCAGCCACTCTTCCCTAGGCCTGTAGCGCTGCATGGGGTTGCTGTGACCCAAGCGCAGGACCCGGCACTTGGCCTTGTTGAACCTCATACAATTGGCCTCGGCCCGTGTTTTGGGTTCGTGTGGCGGGGTTTTGGTAGTGGGGGAGGGGCTGCAGGGGAGTCTCCTGTGAGAAGCTGCTGGAAGCTTCCCCGGCTCCAAGTCGGGCCCGCCGCCGGCCCAGGCCGAGCCCCTCAGCGACGGCGGTCGCGCCTCTGGGAGAACAGGTTTCAGAAGGGGAACCTGCGGTGAGTAGTGGGAGTGGAATGTGAGAGGAACCCCTCTGCAGATCCCGAGGTCAGTGAGGAAGGAGGGGAGCCCACGCCGGAGCAGGTGGGTGCCCCCCAAGATGGCCGCCGCTCCATGGGAAAGCCCGCGCTGGAGCAGGCTGGGACTGAAGATCGGCCCGCGGAAAGGACCCACGCCGGGGAAGTTTGTGAGGAACTGCGGCCCGCGGAAAGGACCCACGCCGGGGAAGTTTGTGAGGAACTGCAGCCCGCGGAAGGGACTCATGTTAGGGACGTTCGTGAAGGACTGTCTCCCGTGGGAGGGACCCCACACCAGAGCAGGGGAAGAGCGAGGAGTCCTCCCCGAGGAGGAAGGAGCGGCAGAGACAAGGGGTGAGGAACCGACCCCAACCCCCGTCCCCTGTTCCCCTGCGCCGCCGGGGGCAGGAGGGGGAGAGAACCGGGAGTGGGGCTGAGGTGGGGAGGAGGGAGGGGTGGGGGGAAGGTGTTCTAAGGTTTGGGTTTACTTCTCATTATCCTTGGTTTGATTTGATTGGCAGTAAGTTAAATTGATTTTGTTTCTTCCCCAAAGAAGAGCTGGTTTTTGCCCATGACCTTAAGTGGGGAGTGATCCCTCCCTGTGCTTGTCTCGACCCATGAGCCTTTCTTTATATTTTCTCCTCATCCCACTGTGGCCGGGGGCGTGGGGTGTACGGTGGGGCAGTGGTGAGCGAGCAGCTGCTGGATGGGCTGAAACCACGACAGAGATGGAGGAGCAAAAGGGGGAGTTAAAGAATAGACACAGGGAGCAGGACAGAGTGACAGAGAGAAAAAGGGACAGGGAGCAGGACAGCACTGGAGGAAAAAATGAACCGTGATGGGCAGCAGGACAGAGAGATGGAGAAAGAGAAAATACTGGGTAAGAGAGAGAGGAAAGAAGGGATAGCCATCCTCCTCTTTCTCCTGTTCTGCCTGCTCCTCCTGTTTCTCCTGTTCCTCCTTCCTTTCTTCCTCCTCCTGTT